>NC_089587.1:12429913-12729913 GCF_019320115.1 Miscanthus floridulus
AAAGATCATCCTTAATTTCAATAGGAATTTCCAAAGGTGGAATTCCTTCTTCTCTTAGGGGATTTGGGGTATTGATGGTTTGGGATTAACAACTAAATCTTGAGATTGGAGTGGTTGTGATTTGGCTATTAGAATTTCCTCTTCTTGATCGGGGGATAATTTCTTATCTTTCTCGGGGAGTTCATTATGAATGCTAGTGCAGGAAGTCTTTCCACTAATTCTATTAAGCATAGCCCTTGCTTCACTAGTAGACAAATTAAAGAAAGCTCCTCTAGAGGTTGCATTAAGGGATTCCATAGAATCCTTGCTAAGACCTATGTAAAAATATTGAAGAAGTACAGGGTCTTAAATGGCAAGGTATGGGCCAATGAAGATGAGTTTATTAAAACGATCCCACGATGTACCAAGAGATTCTTCTTCTAGTTGTCTAAAATTTAGAACCTCTTTCTAAAGGCTAACCACTTTAGAGGTGGGAAAGAAACATAAACAAAATTTAGGCCATAACGTTTCCTAATCTCCTTGCACACTTCATACGTTTTGGACCTATGCCACGTTTTAGCTTTTCCCGTCAAAGAGAACGAAAAATAACTTCCATCTTAAGGTCTTATCAGACATGCCAGTGATACGCAAACATGCACAGATCTACTCAAACTCACATAGGTGTGAGTATGGGTTTTTATAACCTTCTCTCGAGAAGGATTTACCCGAAATCAATTTTATTAAACACGGACGTAGCTCATAACTAGGTGTTATGATAGGCTCTAAGGATTCTGGTGGCTTTAGGCTTACGCTCGTGGGTTTAGCATATCGATAAATAGGAGTGGAATCCATGCTAAAAAATGTTAAGCTAGGCTTGAAGTTAATTCAACAATCGTTTCCTGACAACGGCACTAGAAAGCTTATTGGTATATTTTAACGCACACAGATAAATCTACAAGCATGTAGATACTACTGTAGCTTTTACCCAAAAATATTCTAAGTATCGTATCCATAGGGAAATGTGTGAGACTAACTATGGTCTAACTTAACGAGGGGTAGTGAACAGGTTAAGGGTTAATTTATCTAGGAGTAGCAACAAGGTTAGGATAAACAGAAGCATAGAGAGGACAACTGAGATTCTCTAGTTCTGACTTGGTAAGCTTATGTCTTCTACTGTTCAACTAGGGATATTACTAGGGAAAGACACCAGCAGAGGATGCTTTCCTTCACAACCACGTCCTACGTGCGCCTACAGATGGGAGGTGGATTATAAAGGATTCGACTAGGCTATAAGAGTCACCCTCACGAGTTACCATTGATCTGAAATGCAGGGTGCATCCACGATTAACCTAAGTCTAAGCACCACGCTTACACTTACAATTAATACTCTACTCCCTCTAGTACAGTAATAAAGCACTCAAAAGAGTCATGAACCTAAAGAACAATATAAACAAGATACTTACTTGAATCAGAAGTTGATTACTAGAGAAATCTCAGAAGCAAGCTCAATTAGAACTTGAATCCACTAAGGCACAAGCTGTAGAGAGAGCAAGACTGCCATCTCCTCCAAACTCTTCCCTCACTCACTATCTCACTATTTCTAATTATAAGACTAAATCTTATAGAGGACTAATCTTATTTTGATAGCTAGCTCTGATCCTTATGAGGAGAATATGAATTAGGGTTTCAGGATCTGATGAGGGAAGGGGATAGGGGCTGCTATATATAGGCCAGAGGTAGAGTAGCAGCCAAGGAATCAAGGTGGAGTAAGGGGTAAGGACTCTAGGAGGAGTAGGGGGCAAGGAATTGCTACGTCATCGATCCGCGTCAACTCTCCCGACCACTGTTGGATGAACCGACCTAAAACCACCTTAGAATCAAGGGTGTAGATCATAGGCAGAGTACACGGTGATGGAGGGTGATGGGCCACCCTCATGGGCTGGGTGGCCTCCCTAGTGGGCTAGCTAGCCCACTATGGTGCTAGGTGGGCTCCTCCTTCTAGTGGCGAGGCTTGGGCTCCGTCTTGGGTCGACTTTCATAGGTGTCGCGGGTAAAATCACTTATTATCGTTGGTTTGCTCGTTTGGAGTGTATGACAGTAGTCCTAGGAGCCGTTTTCTAGATAAATCCTTCTGCAGTCATGAAATCATCAAAGCTCATAGAATTCATTAGTTTAAACCCCTAAATCTTCATTGGTGATTACATTTATGCCCTTATACATGTTTAATTGACGGTTTATAATGGTTGTTAACTATCGTCAACACTAACTAATCGGTGCCCTGAGACCACCCAAGGTTATAACCTCGATAGTACTACACCATACATCCATGATCCACACTCCATACCATACATAATGCATCCATAATCTGTTATTGATTATCGATACATCCATTTAAACAAAATGATAGTCATAGTAATCCCAAATTTATAGGGGCCAAGTCCGACCATCAATCAATGAATTATAAAGTGCAAGACATAAGTCATACAAAACCAATATAAGTTTAAGGCCAACAACTTTGGCTCAGTAGGCTCATGAGCCAGCTCGAGCCAGCTTGACTCGTTAACTACATGAGCTAACCTAGACTTAGCTTGTTGAAAAATATAAACGAGCCGAGCCGAGTTGAGCCACTAACGAGTCAAGTTGAGCGAGCTATCGAGCAACGAGCTTTTCATCTAGCCCTACATGCGTATCATATCAGCCACATACATCATAGCGAGACTACAAATGGATAGAAAAATAGAAAGAAAGACAGAACAAATAAATTCTCCATGCTTTTATCACAATCCGACGGTCGTTCCAAATATAGTTGAAGAGCATGCATGAAGAAGACGTGTATCTGAACCATCTTTAACATCCTCGGTTGTCTCATCGAGGTAAAAGTGTTACTGAAGATTGAAGAAAAAGGCCTTGTCGACCCATGAGTTGGTGTGCCATAACTAGACCGTCAGCCCGTCCGCCCATGTCATCCACCTCGTCGACTTTAAGTGATGTGTGCTTCTCGATACAGGTGGTATCGGTGCATCTCAAAGCCCGCCCCACTCATGTCATTCGGCTCATCGATGCGAGTGGAGGAGAGCATATTATAGACTTGCATATGTGAGGACACTGGTTCCACTCTTATAGGAGAGTAGAACTAAGGAGGAGGAGGGCATAACACTATATCTCGTTTAAGAGGAAATGATGAAAAAAGCTAGGATTAGTATTTGTTGTAGAAGAACTTACAAAATAGTATAAAACCACCAAAAACAATGTCACCGATTTATATTTTGAGGAGTTAAAAAGCAAAACTATTTGTGCTTCAACGATTACCTATGTCTATTTTTGCTTGTTTTCTTGCTATAACATTGTTCATTTACTTCTATTATATCTTGAGACAAGACATATAACTGATTTAATATACAACCAATTTTTATGGGTATATACGTTGGATTTATTGATGTGTACCAAGATATGGAAAATTGTTAGGGATTTGCATATTGTATATTACAAAATAGGTATAACTAGATTGCATTAGTTTATTAGAACCAATGATGGAGACAGAGAGTCTAGTTGTGTTGTTGTGTTGCAATACCAAAGGGAAATATATAATACTTGAGGGAAGTTTCTAGACTATAGCAAATACCTAAACAACCTTGCACCGCTTAATAATACATATTACACCACTTCTACATTTAACACCCTTAAAAATCACCCCCCTCACTCAAATGCAATCCTTATGATTACTACTGATCTTTCATGAATTTTACATGAGAGAAACACATCCTTAGCTTGCGGAGTGAATATAAATTCTAGAAACAATATCCAAGTGGATGCTTGTAAATAAATATCTGGTCAACTTTGAAATAGAATAGGGAATGGCAAGTAATATCTACAATGCATGGTCAAACAACAATGGTCGTAAAGGAAAGATAGATGTCGCCTTTGTCAATGAAATGCTCTGTTATATATGACTTATGAGTGTTGTAGGGTCGAGATGACGGACTAGAGGGGGGTGAATAGTCATTTCTAAAATTAATCACGCCGGCTAACAGAAATAAATGCGAAATTAAATCTATCGGTCAAGCCAAGACTACACCCCTCTATCTAAGTTCTCAAGCACCTTATTAAGATCCTAATTAGGCAACAAAGGTGTCGGGCTAGCTAGAGCTCACCTAACAATTCTAGGTTGCAAGGTCACACAAACCTATGCAACTAGTACTTTGGTAACCGGGGAGCTCCTACACAATCTAGTAAGCAAAAACACAAAGCCACCTAAGCTCACTAGCAATGCTCAATAACAAAGCTACACAAGCCAAATTATAGAGCGTAAATTACTTAGCTACACAAACTAAGCAATACGACTAACAAGGTTACTCAAACCGAATTAGTCACGCAAGGGAGCTACTTCTATGCTACACAAGCAAGAAGCTAACTAATTACAAGAGCAACTACACAAGCACAAAGTATATAAATGTAAATACAAGCTTGTGTAACGAGGATGCAAACCAACGGGAAGACAAAGATGACACGGTGATTTTTATCCTGAAGTTCACGTGCTTGCCACTTGAAGGGTCGAGATGGCGACTAGAGGAGGGGTGAATAGTCTTTTCTAAAACTTAATCGTGTCGGCTAACCGATACAAATACGGAATTTAAACTAACGGTCTAGCCAAGACTACACCCCACTATATATGTTCACTAGCACCTTGCAAAGATAACAATTAAGCAACAAAGGTGCCGGGCTAGCTAGAGCTCTCCTAAACAATTCTAGGAGCAAGGTTACACAAACCTATGCCACTAGTACTTTAAGCGACAAGGGAGCTCCTACACATGCTAGTAAGCAAAAGCACAAAGCTAACTAAGCTCACTAACAATGCTCAATAACAAGGCAACCAATGCCTAATTAGAGAGCGGAAATACTTAGCTACACAAACTAAGCAATGTGACTAACAAGGTTACTAAAACCAAATTAGCCACGCAAGGGAGCTACTTCTATGCTACACAAGCAAGAAGGTAATTAGCAAGCTACGCAAGCTATCTAATTACAAGAGCAACAACACAAGCTTAATGTATATGAAAGTAAACACAAGCTTGTGTAACGGGGATGCAAACCAACGGGAAGAACAAGGTTGACACGATGATTTTTCTCCCGAGGTTCACGTGTTTGCCAACACGCTAGTCCCCGTTGTGTCGACCGCTCACTTGGTGGTTCGGCGGCTAATTAGCATCACCCGCTAAGCCCGCACGTTGGGCGCCGCAAGAACCTACCCCTTGAGTGAGGGTAGCTCAATGACACGCTTTACTAAAGTTGCTCTTCGCGACTCCCGCGGGGCGAGCACAATGCCCCTCACAAGCACTTCTCCGGAGCGCCGCACAAGCTTCTTGCGCGCTTCGACAGAGACCACCACCAAGCCATCTAGGAGGTGGCAACCTCCAAGAGTAACAAGCACCATCGGCTTGCAACTCGATCACCTAGTGCCACTCGATGCAACCTCACGATGCAATCGCACTAGAATCGCTCACTCACACAATCGAATGATCACTATCAAGTATATGTGTGATGGAGGTCTCCCAAGCACTCACAAGCATGGACACTAAGTCCCTTGAGGTGCTCCACACCAGCCATGGCCGAAGGCCACTTCTATTTATAGCCCTAGGGGCTAAACTAGCCGTTACCCCTTCACTGGGCAACGGTCGGGCCGACCGGACGCTCCGATCGAGTTGACCGGACGCTGGACCTCAGCGTCCGGTCGCTCACAGATGACCACGTGTCCCGATTCCAACGGTCACTGACTTGACCGGACGCAGCAGCTTCAACTGACCGGACACTGGACCCTCAGCGTCCGGTCGTTTCCAGTAAGCTTCCGAGCATGACCGGACGCGTCCGGTCGAACGCGATCGGACGCAGCCAGCGTCCGGTCACTCTCCAGCTACTGCTACACCCCATGTCAGCGTGACCGGACGTAGCCTGCCAGCGTCCGGTGCATTCAGATCCAGCGTCCGGTCAGTTTACCGACGCCAGCATCTTCTCCATTCTCTTCACCCTTGCTCAAGTGTGCTAACCACAAGAATTTGCATCCGGTGCAATAGAAAATAGGCATTCCATTTTCCTGAAAGCGCCGAATCCCGTCTAGATCACTCGAGTGGCACTAGATGACCGATATGCAAACAAGTTTGCCCCTCTTGATAGTACGGCCATCTATCCTAAACCCGGTCATAAACTTCTCTACACACCTATGACCGGTGAAATGAAATGCCCTAGGTTATACCTTTGCCTTGCGCATTCCATTCCATCTCCTTCAATGTCGATGCAACACATGCACCAACACGATCAACAATGATATGATCCACTTCATATTATCACATGATCATATTGGTTCATCGATCTTGACTCTACTTGCTCTTCACCGTTGCCATCGTCCATCGGCGCCAAGTCTTGCTCAAGCTTCACCGCCACGCGGTCCATCACTCCAAAGCCTTCGACTTGCCCTTCACGCTTGCAACCGGTCTATCAAGCCAAGTCTTATCTTGATCTTCTCCACCTTGATCACATGACTCAATGTCATGTCTCATGTGCATTTAAGCTCCTTCACCATCATATGTGTGAGCTTTGCAACATCTCCAAGCCATTTTCACCTTCATGGCATATGTTGCTCATACACATATAACTATGGACTAATCACCTGTGTATCTCACATAAACACAATTAGTCCACCTAGGTTGTCACTCAATTACCAAAACCAAACAAGGACCTTTTACCAACACACTAGTTCCCGTTGTGTCGACCGTCCACTTGGTGGTTCGGTGGCTAATTAGCACCATACCAAGCCCACACGTTGGGTGCCGCAAGAACCTCATGAACCAAGTGAGGTTAGCTCAATGACACGCTCTACTAGTGTTGCTCTTCGCGGCTCCCGTGGGGTGATCACGTTACCCCTCACAATCTCTTCTCCGGAGCACCGCACAAGCTTCTTGCGTGCTTCGACAGAGACTACCACCAAGCCATCCAGGAGGTGGCAACCTCCAAGAGTAATAATCACCACTGGCTTGCGACTCAATCACCTAGTGCCACTCGATGCACTCTCATAATGCAATCACACTAAAATCACACTCACACTCAATTGAATGATCACTATCAAGCGTATGTGAGTTAGAGGGCTCCCAAGCACACCTACACAAGCCAGCAAGGCTTAAGGGTGCTCAGCAACCAGCCCAAGGCCGAGCTCCACCTCTATTTATAGCCCCCAAGCCAAATAGAGCCGTTGGAGCAAAGTGACTAGTTTCTACGAGGGCACTGGACAAGGCGGTGCTCACCCCAACGGTCAAATCCCAATGGCTAATTTGAACTAGCCATTGAGCCCCTGGCACCGGACATAGGGTGGTGGTGCATCGCCCTAGGCGTGGCGGTGCCCCTGACCAAGTTCCCCCCTCTCTGGAAAAAAGTGGTGGTGCCACACCGCCATGGTCACCAGACAGTCTGGTGACCCTAACTTGCTCCAAATTGAAAACCATCACTTTAAGGCCGTAGAACTATTCGTTAGCTTTCCGAAAAGTGCTAGATCATCGAAATCAGAGTTCGGAGCTAGGAGTAATGTCCGAAATACGAAAGTGTGTTGTTGCTGTTTTTGGGCACCGCCCTAGGGGTGGTGGTGCCCACTTTTTGGCCACCGGAAAGGGTGGTGCCACCCTCTATAATGGCTATGATTTGGCTACGAGTTAGGTTGCAACTTTTGACCTCCGGACAACCATAACTTGCACTTTTCTTCTCCTTTTTCTCTCTCCAACTTGATCCGTTTCAACACCAACAACATCCCATTTGCAAATGTGCCAACACCACCAAGTGTTCACCATCTTATGCATGTGTGTTATGTTTTCACAAATATTTTCCAAAGGATTAGTCACTCAATTCACCACGTCACTCGATCCTAATAACGATGCAAACTTAGATCACTCGAGTGGCACTAGATGATCGATATGCAAACAAGTTTTGCCCCTCTTGATAGTACGGCCATCTATCCTAGATCCGGTCATAAACTTCTCTACACACCTATGACCGGTGAAATAAAATGCCCTACAAATATACCTTTGTCTTGCGCATTCTATTCCATCTCCTCCAATGTTAATGCAACACATACACCAACCTTGATCAACAAATGATATGATCCACTTCATATCATCATAGAACCGTATTGATTCATCGATCTGGACTTTACTTGCTCTTCACCATTGCCTTTGTCTATCGGTGTCAAGTCTTGCTCAAGCTTCACTGCCATGCGGTCCATTGCTCCAAAGCCTCCAACTTGCCCTTCACGCTTGCAACCGGTCCATCAACCCAAGTCTTGTCTTGATCTTCTCCACCTTAGTCATATGACTCCATGTCATGTCTCATATGCAATGAGCTCATTCATCACATGTGTGAACCTTGCAACATATCAAAGCCATTTTACCTCCATGGCATACGTTGCTCACACATGATGTACTTATTGACTAATCACCTGTGTATCTTACATTTAAGCACATTAGTCCACCTAGGTTGTCACTTAATTATTAAAACCAAACTAGGGACCTTTTCAAGTGTCCAAATATATCAAAATGCAGATGTCTCCTTTGATGATGAAATGTTACATGTGTCCAAATATATAGCAACCGCCTTTTCAAGATAGGCACCATTAGATGTGGAACCACTGAAATCTAACTCATATCTCATCATATGCGAAGTTGGCATACCTACATCAAGGAATGATGCCTTAGGTAAAGGAGAGACAAGAAATAACAAAATAAACTATTTATTTAGCATCCATATTACAAATAGTTATTCTCTTAATATATTTAATCTTTCCAAAGCAATGGCACTATCGATGTGCCAAAATTGTATTTACCCCACAAAAATACCATTGATGGACCTCCATAGCACTAATGTGAAGCTCTGCCACTAGACCTAAGTATCATACATCTAAATCATACAACAATTGGTGAAACTGAATAATAAGATTAAGTTCTTTTACCCCACTAATACCGACCTAAAATGAATTTTTTCTATATCTTTTTTAACGTTTTAAACTAGAGTTCATCTACCATGTAGGTTTCTATGATTAAAAAAAATTAATATAACTGGATTCATGAAAGTAGTTTTCAACAATCATGAGTCTTTAGCTATTGACAACATAGCTCTTTTTTTTAAAACACGGGCAACGGCAACAGCTCTGCCCGGTATTATATATTAAGAGAGGGGTAGTGGACACCATAATAAAACATACTACTTCTATTTCATGAAATGAGTCGCTTTTTTATTTTTCAACAAAATTTAATTGCCAATATCGAGTTTCATGGCTAGGACCAGGCACTGGAAAAGTCAGGAAACAGACTTGTAGCACCCCTTTCATCCCTTCTATTTCCTCACACTATACCATGAAAAGTCCTTAACAGCCACGGACATTGTCTTTTCCCTTGTCATCAGGAAACCCAGAAAATAAAAGGGATTTTCACTGTTTATGACCAAATTCCATAAAACGAGTTCTGGGCATACTTGCCTTCCCATCTTTTAAAGACTAGCATAGTAAAATTGCTAACCGCAACCATTGATATATATGCACATAATGTCAAGGCTAACCAGAAATATAGAAGAACAAATAAAGAATGCCACTTTTGCAGCTTCTGCTCCTCCATCTCCTCCTGACACAACAAGCTATCTCTCTAGCTGATTCGTAAAAAAAGATCACACTCTAGCTACCCCTACCCGAGGAGCCGAAGTTACTTTAAAAGAAGCATCACTAGTTTATAATTAGGACACTTAATTGGCTTAAGATGTTGAGTAAGTAGGTATTCATGATTAAATCTAGAACATAAATCATGGTAATCTCACGTGCTAGCATGCATAGCCCTAATATACTAGTTGCACAAAGCAACATGAACATTATCAAAGCGAACGACAACATGCTTATTTTGTAGACATAGATGCTGTCATTGGTGGTGGTACAAAGTCATCTATGAGCGGTGGAGAAAAAACTCGAAGCAGCTGGCGATGGAAGATGACCCATCGTGGAGGATGGGAGCAGCCGTGCGAAAAGTGCTTCCCAAAAACCATATTCGCCCTCATGATCACAGAGCGGATTTCCACAGATCATTTACACAGGTTCTGTGTGCCCCGCGAGGCGAGTAAGCATGCATGTGTGGGATCAGCTTACATGTAAATTTTGCATGATAGAAACTTAGAAAGGAAGCACTCATATTTGCTCTGTTTTAAGGTGTATTTATGTCAATGTGCTAGTCTTTTTTATGTTTGATCATTAGATATTCAGATGTACTTACTGTTTGACGATATGGCACAACTTATCAACATGACGTAGCCAATCTGTCCAGAAACAATAACGGGGTAGCTTCATTCAAGAGTGAACAATATTTTGTTAAGGAGTTATAAAAAAGAAGCTGGAAATGATGGTGGCTACTTCTTTTGCCTTATCTTGTGGTTCGGTGTTTTGTGAATAAAAAATGAATGAGACGGAGAAAAAGAGAGAGACGCAAACGCAAGTGCGTACTTTCTAAAAGGGGAGATGCAAATTTTAATCGGATGAAAACAATATGGTTTTTTTACCACACTTGCCTCTCCATATTTAGGTCGTCGTCTAAGCACTTCATCTTGGTTTCCTTCCCATCATTCTTCAATCTTTAACACACCCCACCTTGTCCCATTGCTCACTCCTACTCCGCGGGTCATCTTGGCGGTGAACCCTTTCCTACATCCAAACTTTATATAAGAGTAAGTTCCTTATGATGTTGATATTATGCATTAGTTTAGACCCCTTTTAGAATGTATGATCTTTTCTAGGAAATATAATCCAATTTCATAAAGAAAAATAGAATTAATAAAATATTGTGGTCCAAAGAGTCTTATTGTATATAAATAAAACTGGAAAACCTAAAGGATACAAGTCCATCTTCACCAATGAGCTGGAATTATACACAAACAAAATGTCGTCTTTATAGAAGCTTATAATTACGGGTTGTTCTTGGCACCACTCGTAGAGAACGAACTTAAAAAGTTTTTGTTTCTGAAAAAGTCCCAAATGAACTAATTTCTTTATCATATAAACGTCATATATAACTAAAAACAGAGGAGTAACAATTCAAAAATAAAAAAAGTACCTGTGGATTTAACACTAGCATGGGCCATTTCACAAGGTGAAAAGATGAAAATGGGTCATCCATATCGGCTCAAGGCTCGCGTTCGGGCGAAACAGAACCCAACCAAAGTTAACAGTTGCCTAACATTTACTCTGTTCGTTTGTTGGTTTCAGCAAGTCCAAATCAGCCAGCTAACAGTGTTTTTCTCTCACAACAAACCAACACCAACTAGTCCAAACCAGCCCATAAAACAACCAGCGAACGGGCCGATTCATCAGTGGCACCACCCGCCCGCAACAGCCGGGTCAACTCTGCATTCCGACGAGAGATTATAGGGCACCAAAGAGGAAAAGAAGTCTGCCGGCCCAGCCCATCGTAACGGGATTTTATCACAAAAGCCAATTTTCTCCCTGAACTTCTCCCCTACTGAGAAACAACCTCACCGGACCATTGCTTCCCTTCCTTCCAGAAGACCAGATCCCTCCTCTCCCCTCGCACTCCTCGATCTGACTGTAAAAAAAAAAAAAACTCGCTCGCTGGAAGAAAACCGGCCGGAACATTTTATCCTGTTGCAATTCCCCTCACGCGATCTCGCCGTCTCCACTTCTGTCACTACCTTGGGATCGGGTTGGGCTGGATTGGATTCGAACCGAATCCTGCGGGCTCGCCTCGCGCTGTCGCGTCGTCGTCGTCGTCGTCGTCTTCGCCGCGGCGGTGATGCGCTGTTGCCACTGCCGCTGCTGCTAGCGCCGGATCGGGGGCGATGAACATCGTCAAGGGCGTCGCCGATCTCCTCCGCAAGTCGGCGCCCGCCTCGCCGGGGGCCGGCGCCGGCGGGGGCGGCGGAGGCGGAGACCAAGGAGGCGTCGGGTCCCCCTCCCCGGACAGGGTCGCCGCCCCGCCGTCCCCAAGGGTCCGCTTCAGGTAACCCACACGTGCCTCGTTTGCCGTGGGCAATGCAACTTGCTTGTTTCAACCCTGGTGTTGGTCGCCGCCATTTGTTAGCGCGCGAGCCAGTGAGTTCGAGCTCGCTGTTGCATTTTCTACTTCGCTTCCGTGCTTTGCACCACCTTTTAGCTGTCGTTGGTGATTGTTGAAGCATCGTGGTGTTAACTCGTGCTGATGGATAGCTGCAATGGAATGGAATTAGATGAATATGTTGAATGCTAACTGGTTAAGCTGTAGACTAGTGAGACAAATCAGACAATTTAACTCGTCATACTTTTCTATGCCAGTGTGCGTGACAGTTGGACGATGAAGGGTAAAAATATCCTTTCTAGCATGTTATGGAGGGTGCGTTGAATCAGGCAATCCTATGGCCGAGTGGGTTACTCTGGCTGGCTATGCCTATGCACACCAATTACAAGCTAATGTTATGGAGGTTTTGGATTTGAGATAAATAACTAAGTTCTGTCGATACGTTTTGTGTCCATGTTTTTGCCCCTAAGGTTACATCATGGTGAACTGGAGTTTCAGTGCTCCTTGTATTGTTACAACACAATCTGATATGCTTATGTCTCTTCTCTCTCAATCGTGTGTTTTGTGATTCCAGTGACAGTGGTGAGGAAGGAGTCCTTAATGCACTTTGGCAGAAGTATGAGAGTGGCATTGACAAGGTACCTGGCTGACAATGTTGGTTTGCCTTCACAGACCTTTCCTTGGATTATATCGGATGTAATTGAAGAATCATTTGACTAATCAGTACTTATTGCATCGCATGCATCCTAGCATTAAAACTTTCAGCAGACATGGTCCTGATTTCAGTGTAACACTTATGACAACTAGTCAATGTATTCTGTCCTATCTTTCAACAATTCCCATAAGATAACTTGGTTGACTGAGTAATTTGACTAGCTTGCTCACGTGGTATCCTGTATGAGGACAGGAGGAAAAAGAATCCAAGACCGTGAATAGTATTAATTTGTCTTTAGACCATATAGTTTAGTTTAAGGATGGAAGTATAAGGATTTTTCACTTTTAGCATAAACATAGATACACTTGAAGGTACTAAGCTTCTGTGGCATTTTTATGGGAAGTACTTCTTTTCAAAGTGATCATGTTTCCTCATTTCATTGTTAACAATTTCATATAGACTGAAAAGAAGAAGTCCCTGCAAACATTTGTCATGCATTTTATAAAAGCATTTAAAGATTGGGAGCCAGGCCATATTGAGCAATCAGTCGATCATGAATCATTATCAGATGATACAGTTTTAGGATGCTCTACTGGTCATCCTTCTGAGGTCATCCTTATTCTCATTCAAGAGATTTCTCAAATAACTTCATCTATCACTGAAAGTAAGTGGATCTATCGAACAAAAAGTAGTTCTCGTTTCAACATTTCTTATATTATATCATACAACTTTTGAGGTCTGTACTTGACACTACAGCTGTACCTTTTCAAGCTGCCATTCATAAGTCTGTCAGGACTTCTTTTCATATTGTTCTAAGAAAGGCGCATAACATTTCCCCCAAAACTTTAGATATCATTAACTTTGGCAGCAATTTTATCCAGTAACTACATCAGTGTTATATACTCATACATTTAAAAATTAGATGTGTGCTTTTGGTGATGTTTGTGAATTCCCTCAAGCTGGCAGAACTTATATGAAGGGCTTGTTTTTGCTGAATATAGCACAGCCTTGTAATTTTCTGTAACCTTGGTTTTTGTATGTCTAATTACCATCCTGGCTGTTGATGTAGTCTAAATTTCTAAGGCACTAACATGCCAGTAAATAAACTTATCCAACTCTGGGTCTTTTTTTTGTTGATGATGAATCTATTCCTTCTGGTGAGGAGACACATCCTGGCATTCTGCTGAATTATTGATATTGGTTTAATAGCAGCTGCATTATTTGATGTGGCAACTAAAATGATAAATTTGGATCTTGTTTTTCCTGCATTGTTAGGCAGCAGCTGTCCAGAATCCTCCGCTAACATTTCGGAGTTATTGGGTGACCTGGGATTAAACACAGAAGGTTTGACAATTTTGGAGTGCTTGACAATTCTTACGCGCTCAGTGCATAACTGTAAAGTATTTAGTTATTATGGAGGCGTGCAGAAGGTCACTGCTCTTTTGAAAGGTACACTCTCTTTACTTGGCTATAAGTATTACTACTTCTAGATTTATTTCATTTCCTACTTCTAGATTCATTTAATTTCCTTTTTATTTTATTTCTTTGATAACAATTTCACTTTGTAGCAGAAGACTATGATAACTGATATATGTTTACTTTTGCTGTGGATATTGTCCTAACTGATTTTTCTCTCGTATATTCAGCCGCAGTTGTAAAGCTGAAGACCTTGACCAGCTTGCTTGCTGCAGATGAAGAACTGTCAAATAAAACTGTAGAGAACATGAGAACGATGCAAAAGGTTCTTGTGTACATTGTTACAATAATTTCAAACTTCATGGATCTGGAACCAAGTACAACAAGGATTTCACAGTTTATACTAAACAGCTCCAGGCATACCCTATCAAGCAACTATTTGGCCACAGTTGCTCCAAATACTTCCAAAAACATGGTTTCTGATAGAAATTGGCAGAAAAAGGCCATTGTTTCAGTTATGGAAGCTGGTGGTGTCAATTGGTTAGTAGGTAAAGTTATCTTCTCAGTGTTGGTATATGACACTATCATTGTAACACTTGTTATTGTTGAGTAACTCTTAAAGCATGGTATGAGTCTAGTTTGCTCAGTTGTCTAGTGATAGTTTCAAGTGCATTACATAATTTCTAGAAACGTACTCCCTCCGGTTCTTTTATCAGGTGTATTAGGATTTGGAGAAGTCTTTAAAGGTGTACTTTGACTACAAATTTCTTCAATAATAATATATTATCAACTGCTAAAAAACCAATTTCGTTTGTCGTGTTACAATATCATTGTCACGTCCGTGGGGGAGTAACCTGATGGGGTAGCTGTGGGAGCTCACCGGCCGTTCGGTGTTGAGGTAAGCAGCAGGGAGATGAGGAAACAGAGAAGGGAGATGAGAATGGGAATTGGCTGTAATTGCTTGTTTATTCCTTGATCACCACTTATTATAAAGGATTTACAAGCATAATCCTCTCCTAAATTCTTGCTTGCCTGAATTATGCCTTCCTGATTGATCCCTGGGACCACCTAATTAGCCCTTGTTACGGCGCCTGTAACTATTCCTGACCATAAGAATCATGTTGATGCAATTTTTGTACGGTACCCATGCATACAATTTGATTAACCGTTAGTCAACTTCAGTGAAGTTTAACTTCTCCAAATTCAGTATGCCCTATAAAAAGAAACAGAAATTTTAGGAATGAAATATCATAGGAAAGATGACAATTACATGTAGTTCCACTATGAAGCTAAGAGCGTGATAGAGAGTACTACACGGGATGCATGGTGCCAAGACTCTTGAATATAATCTGGGATCAAATAGTCTTAACCATGGGTTTGCTGGTGTGATTAAATTTTGTTTTGGTAAAAAGAACTGAGCCACTTGAGTGCCAACCCTGAATGTAGATGACTAATCTGAAAAAACTAGGACCTTTTCTACATTATATTTATTTTCTGTGCAGGAGGGTGAATCTGAATCACCTCTGTTTCATTTCCCAATCGGCTCAAAACCTGTACTGTGTTGCCTAGTCCATCATTTGTGTTCCTTTTACATTTGCCTAGCTACTAAAAGTTGGTTTGTTAATAAAACTTGTCAGGAGTAGATTTGTTTGTTCAGAGGTATTTCCCTCTATTTTGTCATCATATTTTTTTTTGGAGGTCAGATAGAGTAAGATGAGGAGAGAATAAGATGTACCTTTCCATCACCAGCAGCACTGGGTCTTCTCTTTGTTTATTTAAACAAAGAATGTTCTATGTACTATGTTATGCATTTATAGATATCTAAGTTGTACTGAAGACGTTGGTATATGTAATAAAAGGCAAGACTGTTTCTGATAACAAACACAATATATGTGTGAAACCGCTAATAAACGTGTCAGTATGTCTTATTGAACTTCTTAATTCTTAATGAAACGACACACAGCTCTCCTGCGTAGTTCAAGAAAAAAAACGCTCTTAATTAAATGTTGTAGTAAATAGATTCAGAGTAGTTTTCCATACCAAGGTATAACATGTTTTTTCTATATGCTTCAGTTGGCAGAGCATTCAAGGAAATTGTTCCAATGAATTGTCCTCTTGTTATATCATCTAACCACATTTTTACATCATCGTTATCTTACACATCTGTTTTTTTTTTCTTCTTGCAGAACTCCTAAGGGTTATTCGAAGATTGAATTTGAAAGAGCAGTGGACTGACTTGTCACTCCACTTTATAACTCTGTACTCTCTGAGATCAACTATATCTGAAAATACTCGTGCACAAAATCATTTCAGAAGTATAGGGGGACTGGAAGTTCTATTAGATGGACTGGGACTGCCATCAAGCAAATTTTCAGTCTCAAAGCAGTCTTTTGTTCCCATTGATGAAAGGTATGTGTTTCATTAGTGGCAAAACCAGACCTTTGATGTAGTAGGTTCTGAAGTTTGGAACAGAGAGCTGTAATTACATCTGAAGAAAAAAACTAAATAAGATATACTTATCTACACGAATGTATCTATCTCAAGGATTATAATGTCATCCCTCAAGTTGGTGGAAGATTTACCCGTCCAGTGCCTCCTTAGGAGAAAGGTTTTAGGAACTTTTATGATCTAGTTTAGTTTGTCCTAAAAGCTTAAGGGTTTGGATCCAAATTCCCTTTTCTAAACAGTGCCCTAGGAGGTATTTTAGTTCTGTCCCTTTGTTCACTGCATTCACATTGTTCTGGTTACAGTTTCATTTTTCCATTTTCATTCATTTTGCTGTTCTGCCAGACATCATGATTGATACATAATTACACATTCCATCTCTTCTCTACTGCTGTCATTTGACTGCTACTTCATCAGTCAGGACTCAGGACAGGATAACATTTTGTAATCTACAAGATTGCCAAAATGTACTTTGAACACTAACTTAGTTTGCCATGTGTATATATTTAGTACTCCCTCCGTTCCAAATTATAAGACGTTTTGGCTTTTCTAGATACATTGCTTTATGTATCTAGACATAGTGTATATCTAAGTGCATAGCAAAATCTATGTATCTAGAAAAGCCAAAACATCTTATAATTTGGAATGGAGGGAGTACTTATTTGGGAAAATATGCAGATATCATTTTCACATATCCAATCTGAATATCCATAAGAAAAGCAGCACTATTTTTGACCGCACATTCCGTATAGTTACTTGTTTTTATTGAAGGGAGTATCTTAGAGTAAGACACCTCCATTTCCTCTTTGATTTAATGACTATAACTTGACAATGATAATGATGACAGTATCTGGCAAGCTAACTATTGCAGGTGTTCAATAGGAGGCTTTTACCATTATAAGTTGATGGTGCACTGTAAAAAGAATCTGTCAGAGTTTACCAGCTAAATATACCAGATCCTATCTGTTTTGTTCTTTGATCATATATAGCATCCTTTTGCTTGCAGGAGTGGCATTCTTCAGCTCCAGATACTATCTTTGGAAATTCTGAGGGAAGCAGTGTATCCTTTTCCATCATTTTTAATTGCTGAAATTAGTGCAGTTGGTTATAGTAGTTTGTTATTTTTTTATTCTGGCATTTTGGAGCTATGATAGATGATCTACTCTGACATCCTGTATGACAAAAGAGCTTCATTGGATCATGGGTTAGAGAGTTTTTCTCTTGTAAAAAAATCGGTTGCATTGGCTGATTAGTCATTGACAAGTAGGTAAACAGTCAGGTGTGAGGTAGCGCCTTGAAATATTACACTACATGACGGTTAATCATCTGTGTTCATTTACTATTAGGCAACATCTTTCTGATTAATCTTCTGTCTTGTCTGGTTTACACTTTAATAGTCTATAATGCTGCTGAATGAATGCTCATATGCACTATGTGTTTCATATAGAAACTATATAATGAAAGGTTTGATTGATGATGAATTATATATCTTTCTATAATAGTGATTAGTAAGTGTTCATGACTATATGATCGTGTAACTTTCAATTAAATATGTTAGTTGGCCACATAACAATTAAATATTTGCCAATACCATCCTGTCTGACAAGTGTATACTGATAGGGCTAAATTTTACTTTTGATGTCACTATTTTGTTCAGAACTTCGTTTATTGTCAGAAAATTGTTGCCATATACTGTTTCATGATTTGTCTTTCTTGTGTCCTTGACTGTTGATTCAGCTTTGGTAATGTCAATAATCTGCAATTCTTGTGTGAAAACGGGCGGATACATAAATTTGCAAACAGTATCTGTTGGTCTGCATTTATGCTTCAGGAGTTTCATCAGCAAAAATTTCTTAATGCTCAGGCCATCCTGAAAGCTGATAAAGAAAGCACTGGCCCTTCACCAACATTGGAATCTTTCTCGAATCCTGTAGATATTTTTGATACATCAGAATGGAATGAGTATTCTGTAAAATTAAGCACAGCGCTTTGTTCATTTCTTCTTCCTCCCAAGGAGATTAAATACTGCCCTGCTCCAACCGATGTTACCCAAATTTCACTATCCATCTCATTGGCATACTGGGAGCAATGTGCAAGGTGGATTATAAAGGTTCTTTCAACAGTTTTCCCGTGCATCAAAGCTTGTGCTACTGAAACTGAATTGCCTAACCATATAAGGTCAATTCCTTCTCCTTTTGTTTGAATATGTCACTTTGTTGACTAGATGCATCTCTAACCTACCCTAACAACTTGCTTGGGAAAATGGCTTTGTTGTTGTTATTGATAAGCTATTGTTCTTTACACTCATTATGTCTAATCTATCAAGATAGTGTTTATTGGGTTTAATATAAGATATTTTCCATGCTAAGATGCATTGGTCAAACATCAAATCAAGGAAAATGAATATACTCAGTGGAATGCTCAACGAGTGTCAATTTAAATATCCTTCTAGATAATTTCCACCATTTGAGCCATCTTTCAAATAGTTTCTGGTTTTTTATTATCTGCTTTCTAATCTTTTTCACCTTTCCTAATTGTTCACTGTTCTGGCTATCATATTCTTTTTTTTGGGACAAGGTAACATCAGTCTCTATGTGAAATATTCTTTTTAGGTCTTTGCATGCTGAACATGTAGTATTTTAATGGGACCATTTTGTTACTAAATTTCTTTCGCTGATATTTTCTTTTTGTTGACAAATGCTCCAGGATTTTAGCAAATACCATGCAGCATTACATGCTTTGCACGTTTAGGAAGGTTCTCATTTCAGCACCAGCTCTACTTAAATCTTTTCGAGAGGAGGGTCTCTGGGATCTCATATTTTCAGAGAATTTTTTCTACTTTGGATCATCTTTGGACTACATTCAACAGAATGATCAACTTATTGATGCTCCCAAATCAATCGATTCCAAAAGCTTCAATGAAACTGATGTCAACGTTCTTCAAGCAGAAGCTATTTCCTTCTTGGAGTTTGCTGCAACACTCAATGAAAACTCAAATAACTTGGTATCCCAATTTTTCCCAGCTTTAGCTAAGATGTTACTCCTATTATGATAATTTGAACAGTGCCATTTTTTTTTGTTTGCCTCTAAAATTGCCTTGATTTGTTTGTAGCCAGAATGCTTAGCATTGGTAGGTGCACTTGAACATTGTACCTATGATCCTGGATTGGCCGGTGCTATTGTTAAGAGCTTTCACGTGATCCTACAACTTGCAACCGAACAAACTCTAGCTTCTTTCAAGTCAATCGATGTGCTCACTAGAGTCCTGAAGGTTGCATGCCTTCAAGCACAAGAAATAAGGAAGCTGTCCCAAGATGACTTAAATCAAAATGGTTTTCAATCCAGAAATGCTCAAATGACTTATTCAGATGAGAGAATTAAGAACACTGGTACATTTGTGAAACTGGCTTTCAACCTTTTCAAGGAGTATGCCACAATATCTGACATTGGAAGGATAGCACTTTTACACAATGCTAATTGCATCGAGTGTTTATTTGATTTGTTCCAAGAAGAATACCTCAGGAAACACATATTGGAGCAAGTACTTGCCTTATTTAGGGTAAGTCGTATTCACCCTCTTTCCTTTTATTGTTCTTTATACTAATGTCTGAGTCTTAAACCTCTCCTTTCTTTCTTACAATCAGTTACCTTCGTCATCAGCACAAGACCACGCAGCAAGGATGCAACTATGCTCCAAATATCTCGAGACTTTCACTCACGCAAAAGAAAAGGAAAAGGGTTTTGCAGAATTGTTGATTGATCTATTAGTCAATATGAGAGAGGTCATAATGATAGATCGTGTGGTATGTTTTTTGTTCTCTTGTAAAGATGGATTTGCACATGGTACTTACATATTTTTGGTATTTCTCTTCTCATCATAATCCACATTGTCCCTGACAGTTTTATTTATTTTTTCACTATTATACTTTTGGCAGTATTATCAAAATCTGTTTCGCGATGGGGAGTGCTTCTTGCATATAGTCTCTTTGCTGAATGGAACTTTTGATGAAGCAGTTGGGGAGCAATTGGTCCTTAATGTCCTTCAGACACTGACTGCTTTACTTGCTGAAAATAATGAGTCAAAGGTAATAAAATATTTGGCTGTAGTTCATGTATGTGTTACATAAACTGTACTAAGCAAGTACTTTGAAGGCTGCTGCTACCATTTTGGTTGTTCCTGGATAAGTATCTGTATCTTGTTTTTGGATCTCCTCCTGGGTTACCATTGGCAACTTAATCCCTGCAGTGCTGCATACCAGCAGCATTAGGTGCTGCACCAGCACCGTTCGCACGTTGGTGCTATTCACTTGGTACTTAAGCTGGCACGGACACTTGGTAAAGTTCATAGGCCTACACACATGGCACAACACTAGGTGGAAATTAGACTATTGGATAGGTCTAGTTATGGTCTTATGGGTGTGCACACAGCCCACCCAACCCACCTGTTCCACCCAACCAAAATCATGAAACAAACTGATGCATGGATTGGATCAAAAAGGGTTGGAAACTAATTAGACTCATGGGTCACCTCACTGCGCTGCCATCCCTGCATTTGTTGGCCTCTGTGATGTTTCTCTTCTTTCCTCCTTGCGACACAGTTTGCAGCTCCTATTCCCAGTGGGCAGATGCATACATAGGAAGGATGGCTGAAACTGAACTGGTTCAGTGTTCACTCCTTGACCACCATAGGGCCTGTTCGAAACAGCCGGCTGTAGCTGCGGCTGCTGCTGCAGCAGCACAAGGAACACTGCTGTGCAGTTGTTCATTTGCAGCCGCAGCGGTAAGTAGTAGAAGCAAACAGGCCAGCACATACAAGCAAGCACCCCCCTGAGCTGGATTTTTTTTACAAGGGGGTAGTTAGTCTAAATATTGGTCTCTCCAGCTCTTTACTTGTGCTGTTATTTGCTTGATGTGATTTTAAAATTCTGGTTTGCCTTATCCAGGCTGCCTTCAGATTGCTGGTCGGTGCAGGTTATCAAACACTGCAAAGCTTGCTATTGGACTTTTGTAAGTGGATTCCAAGTCCTAAACTCCTGGATGCCCTACTTGACATGCTTGTTGATGGGACATTTGACATAAATGAAAAAACAACAATAAAGGTGAGGAATGCCATGTTTTTGGAACTAACGGAATCCTTGTATATATACTTGATTTGCGTCACTAAATTGTACCCCCTTCTATTACATTCTGCTACCTGATATTTGTTACCTGATTCTGCTATCCTTTTCATCAGAATGAAGATGTGATTATGCTATTACTAAATGTTCTGCAAAAGGTCCGTCTGTCCCTCCCTACTTCCCTCTGTGTTTGCGTGCGCGCATGCGCTGTGTTGATACTTATATGAGTATGTAACATTGGTGATTTTCAATTGGCAGAGCAGCACTTCACTCCAGCATTATGGGCTTATGGTCTTGCAGCAGTTGCTCAAGGGGTCCATTACAAATAGAACTTCTTGTTTCAGAGCAGGGTTGCTTAGTTTCCTTCTTGATTGGTTTAAAGTTGAGGAAGGGGATGATATTGTAATAAAAATTGCAGAAATAATTCAGATAATTGGTGGACACAGTATTTGTGGAAAGGATATTCGAAAAATTTTTGCCCTCCTTCGCGACGAGGAGATTATTGCAAAGCAGAAGCACAGTTCATTGCTTTTGACAAGTGTTAGTCACATGCTCAAGGAAAAGGGGCCTGAAGCTTTCTTTGAGTTTAGTGGTCATGACTCTGTGAGTATGTTGATCTTAATGTACTGTAAGCCGTTTTGGTAGTATTTTATTTCTGCTAATTTTAGAAGGATCATTTTTTCATCATATCTTTGTGTCTTATTTTGCTTTCCTTTGTATGATTCCTGAATCCTGATACTTTTATCCCTAACAGGGCATTGAAATTAAGTCACCAGTTCAATGGCCTTACAATAAAGGTTTATCTTTCTGTTGCTGGCTAAGGGTGGAAAGTTTCCCTGAGAAGGGTCTGATGGGCCTTTTCTCTTTCTTCACTGAAAATGGAAAAGGATGTTTAGCTATGCTTGGGAAAAATACTCTAATCTATGAGGTAACTCCTGCCTCCTGCCTACGTTCACTTTTTTATTAAATTTTGTCAGTGCTCCTTTTCTTTCATCAACTAAATTTATCCTCATAAAAAAATTCTTACGTAAGTGAAACAAATTTTAATCCAAGCAGCTAGAGGATTAATTTGATAGCCAGCTGGCAAGTGGCAATGAACAACAACAAAGCCTTTAAGTCCCAAACAAGTTGGGGTAGGCTAGAGTTGAAACCCAGCAGAAGCAATCAAGGTTCAGGCACGTAAATAGCTGTCTTCCAAGCACTCCTATCTAAGGCTAAGTCTTTGGGTATATTCCATCCTTTCAAGTCTCCTTTTATTGCCTCTACCCAAGTCAACTTCGGTCTTCCTCTGCCTCTCTTCACGTTACTATCCTGGCCTAGGATTCCACTACGCACCGGTGCCTCTGGAGGTCTCCGTTGGACATGTCCAAACCATCTCAACCGGTGTTGGACAAGCTTCTCTTCAATTGGTGCTACCCCTAATCTATCACGTATATCATCGTTCCGAACTCGATCCTTTCTTGTATGACCGCAAATCCAACGCAACATACGCATTTCCGCGACACTTATCTGTTGAACATGTCGTCTTTTCGTAGGCCAACATTCTGCACCATACAACATAGCAGGTCTAATCGCCGTCCTATAAAACTTGCCTTTTAGCTTCTGTGGTACCCTTTTGTCACATAGGACACCAGATGCTTGCCGCCACTTCATCCATCCTGCTTTGATTCTATGGCTAACATCTTCATCAATATCCCCGTCTCTCTGTAGCATTGATCCTAAATATCGAAAGATATCCTTCCTAGGCACTACTTGACCTTCCAAACTAATATCTTCCTCCTCCCGAATAGTAGTGCCGAAGTCACATCTCATATACTCAGTTTTAGTTCTACTGAGTCTAAAACCTTTGGACTCTAAAGTCTCCCGCCATAACTCTAGTTTCTGATTCACTCCTGTTCGGCTTTCATCAACTAGCACAACATCGTCCGCGAAAAGCATACACCAAGGGATGTCCCCTTGTATGTCCCTTGTGACCTCATCCATTACTAAGGCAAACAAATAAGGGCTCAAAGCTGACCCTTGATGTAGTCCTATCCTAATCGGGAAGTCATCCGTGTCTCCATCACTTGTTCGAACTCTAGTCACAACATTGTTGTACATGTCCTTAATGAGCCCGACGTACTTCGTTGGGACTTTATGTTTGTCCAAAGCCCACCACATAACATTCCTTGGTATTTTATCATAAGCCTTCTCCAAGTCAATAAAAACCATGTGTAGGTCCTTATTCTTCTCCCTATACCGCTCCATAACTTGTCTTATTAAGAAAATGGCTTCCATGGTTGACCTTCCGGGCATGAAACCAAATTGGTTCATAGAGACCCGCGTTATTGCTCTCAAGCGATGCTCGATAACTCTCTCCCATAGCTTCATAGTATGACTCATCAACTTAATTCCCCGGTAATTAGTACAACTTTGAATATCCCCTTTATTCTTGTAGATCGGTACCAATATACTTCTCATGAGATGCTGGTCGGTGAAATTCAACACAATGCCTCGCTTATTTTCTCATGACAGTCCTGTAAAAATGAATGCTGGTTGCACCTGAGATTAATAAATTTCTGACACAAACATGACTATGTTAGTGCTTCTGTTAGATGCTATGCTGCCTATTGATTAATCCTAGTTATTTAGCTGTGTTACCAATATGAGCTTCAGATTTCCAGCTCACAAGGACCTTTCTTTGCCATGGTTGCACATCTATGTATATATGGCATAAATTCTCTGCATGACTTGAACTGTGAAGTAAATAGAAACTTGATTTTGGTATTAACATATGTCAAATTACCTCCACATGCTTTGCAGTCTGTCAGTCCAAAGCATCAGTGTGTTTTGTTATCTCTAAGCCTCCCTACAAAGCAGTGGAAATTCCTTTGTGTTACTCATACAATTGGGAGAACCTTCTCTGGAGGGAGTCAACTGAGATGCTATGTAGATGGCGATCTAGTATCAAGTGAAAAGTGCAGGTATGTCAAATCCTCACGTCTTTGCTGCATGATTTGCATTTTGTGAGTCAATTTTATTCAATCATCAGATCTAAGTACTTACAATAATCTTCAAATACTTTCTTATTCACTAATCACAATAGCTGTTGTGTTTCTTCGTACATGGGGGTGTTCGGTATCTCCTGGAGGAAGATTAGACATTAACAACTTGGACTAATAACAGTAGTTTGCTCAAAACACCACATTTGAGATAGTATTCTGCCACTAACAGTGTCGAGATTGTAATCTCTATTAGTTCTCGCATGGTCGTAGAAGAATGGTATTACTGCTAAGGTGCTCAAACATTCAACGAAAAGACTAAAAAGTGCAGGGCATAATTGCATAAAAATTAGCTGTTGCATATCTTATATACTCATTTGGCTTTTATGATATCTATTTTTCAATAGTATCTTATCTTTCTTTTGCTACTTGCAGGTATGCAAAAGTAAATGAAATAATGACTCGCTGTAGTGTTGGTACAGAATTGATGCCCATCGGTGAAGAACCTTCTTCTCTTGGTTTTGAGAGCACTTTTGCTTTTACTGGTCAAATGGGCCCTGTTTACGCATTTTCCGATGCTCTCTCCCCTGAACAAATAAGGGGCATTTATAACCTAGGACCAAGTTACATGTACTCTTTCCTTGGTGATCAGAATTTGCTTACAAATGATGACTCATGGTACAAGGGAATACTTGATGCAAAGGATGGCATTTCATCGAAAATGATTTTTGGCTTGAATGCACAGGTTTGAGCCGGCCTCCAAGCATGATGTTCTATCTTTTTCAAGACAATGCTGGAATTATATAATTGAATACTTATCCTTTTCTTCTCTGCAGGCTAGTAACAATCGGACTTTGTTTAATGTATCATTTGCACTGGATGGTCTTGACAAGAGTAAGTTTGAGGCAACCACCATGGGTGGAACAAAGTTATGCTCTCGGCGCCTGCTGCAAGAAATAATCTATTGTGTTGGTGGCGTATCTGTATTTTTCCCTCTTCTGATCCACTTTGATGATGCTGTGGTTCAGAATGGAGAGTCTGCCGCCAGAGATCAATGTGCTGGTCAAGTTATTGAGCTTGTTGCATCTGTTCTAGATGGAAATATAGCAAATCAGCAACAGATGCATCTTCTTTCTGGATTCTCTATCTTAGGGTTCCTGTTCCAATCTGTTTCACCGCAGCTGCTAAATTCCAAGACTCTTTCAGCATTGAAATACATGTTTACTGTTTTGAAGACCTCTAGTGAGCTCTCTCTCCCTCTCCCTCTCTCATCTTCCTACTTGTTTGGAAGAGGTTATATCAGTAGCTTATCTGCTTTTTCAGGCATGTCAGAGATTCTATTGAGAGATGCTCTTTCACAGTTTTACTTGAATCCACATATCTGGGCATATGCAAGCTATCAAGTACAGAGAGAACTTTATTTGTTTCTGATACAATATTTTGAAGCTGATGGGAGATTTTTACCAGTATTATGTGCGCTCCCTAGGATCATTGATGTCGTAAGACAGTTCTACTCAGAAAAGCCAGATCCAAGGTCCTCTAAGCCTTTGCTGGTAAGCAAAAAGGTGACTGGGGAGAGACCAAGCATGGAAGAAATTCGCAAGATCCGACTTCTCCTGTTGAGTCTGGCAGAAATGAGCTTAAAGTAAATTACTTGCAACTGTTCGTCAAAGATTATCTTATGTGTTTTCTCTCCATAAGCAGTCCTAAATTTCTGTCCTTTTCATTTTCATTGTTGCGCTATACACAATTCTGAATCTTTTTTCCTTGGTTTGCATATGCTAATATTTTCATTCATATTATTTTGGACTTAATTGGTGATGTGATTATCTGTTTCAGGCTAAAGGTTTCTCAACATTATATCAGAGCTCTTGTTTCCTTTCTTGAAAGAAGTCAAGATGTTGCATGTATTGAGGATATACTTCATATGATTATCCGTGCCCTTTCACACAACTCGCTTCTACCATCTTTCTTGGAGCAAGTAAATTCACTTGGTGGTTGTTACATTTTCATAAATCTTCTTAAGAGGTAATTTTCTTTGATTTACTTACAGATTATTAAGTAAAAGCAAGCAAAGCTTTCACACTGTATAGTGTGAAATGAATCTACATCAATTCTCATGTTGACAGGGAGCTTTTGCTATCGTCGTTACTCATTAGGATTTATTAAATTGCAGCTCTTCTGGACTTAAAAAAAAACTGAACTTTCTCCAACTGGTCAACAATATTTTTCCTTTACTTCATGTCATCCTTTTTGTGATACCATTCATGCCAATAGATGCAAATGCAGTTTTTTTATGTCTGTTTTCTTTCTGTATCGTACTTTTCAGTTTATATATGAAGATGTGAATATTTACATCATTTGTTTGCCAGGGAATTTGAGCCAATCCGCCTATTGGGCCTTCAGCTTCTTGGAAAGCTTTTGGTTGGAGTTCCATCTGAGAAAAGAGGACCAAAAATTTTTGGCCTCCCTGTAGGACGACCTAGATCCATTGCTGAAGATATAAGGAAAGGGACAACAGCAGCATCTCAACTGTTTTTCTTTTCAATACCTGATAGACTTTTCAAATTTCCACTTTCAGATCATTTATGTGCTAGTCTTTTTGATGTTCTTCTTGGTGGAGCCAGTCCTAAGCAGGTAATCATCAAATTTCATACCAAGTGTAATACTATGGTATTTATCCTCTTATCTCTGACTTCCAGTGTTAACTAATGCCCACAATAAAGCAACTAATGCTTATATTTTCTGTCTAGGTTTTACAGAAACGTTCACAATCTGATGCTTTAAAAGATAGGAGCATGGCTCCTTTCTTTGTCCCTCAGATTCTGGTTTGCATTTTTAAATTTATTCAATCTTGTCAAGATGCTTCAGCGCGTACAAAGATTTTAAGTGATCTTCTTGATTTGCTGGATTCAAACCCTGCAAATGTTGAATCCCTTATGGTACTTTCTAATACTATTTCAGTGATTAGAAATCAGTTTTATATTGCTCATAAAAATGATCCTGTCAGGAGTATGGTTGGAGCTCTTGGCTTGAAACATCTGCGAAGCTTGATGTACTTAGGAACTACAAATCGAATTCTGTAGCCAAGGCTGACGGTTTGGAGACCAATGAGCTGATTCTTGTGAGGAACATGTATTCATTGGTCCTCTCCTATTGCATATTCTCTGTGAAAGGTGGCTGGCATCAGCTGGAAGATACAACAAATTTCCTTCTACTGAAAATTGAGCAGGTTGAGATTCTGTCATTGTAATTTCGTAACTTTTTCAATTTGTTGACACTTCAGATTGCTTAATTGATAATGCCTAATTTACAGGGTCAGTTGCCAAATTCCTCCCTGCTACGAGACATTTTTGAAGATCTCATTGGAAGCCTTCTTGAGACATCTTCTGAAGAAAGTGTTTTCAATTCTCAGCCATTCCGTGATAATATCTTGTATCTTTTGAATCTTAGTCATGAACTCTTTGTTGACCAAATTGGAATTAAACTCTTGGTATGTCTGAGTGATACTTTGTACCAAACTGATTTTTTTCCAGCTGTGGTCCTCATTCACTCATCCTACCCTTCTCTTTTGCAGTTTCCTTCACCTGACATGTCTGCACAATTGTCATCTGATGACATCAACTCGGCAGTTCTAGAAATTATGAATACTGAGGGCAATGGCCTACTTACAAGGTAATATGACAGTTCTGTAGCCACACACAAATTGCTACTTCTGATCAAAATATCTAGGTTTGCCCTAAGTCAATCTTTTTTAAACTTTGACCACTAGTATCTAAAATTTTATATGGATTGTTTTTTCTCTCTCTCGAACATGCAGCATATCTTTATGAATTAGAGAGAAAAAAGGGAGGGACTCTCATACAAAGCAATCTCTCCACCTCACTTAGGAGATAAGAGCAGGTTGCAAGATGAAACAAAAGAGGGATCACCCTAAAAACGAATAAGAAACGACCAAAAGATGGATTGACATCCTTTTTTCTTCTCGAACTACACAGGATAGCTGCGCGTCATTTCATTAAGGTAGAAAAAAGAGTACACGAGTCCAGAAGGACCCAAACCCGAGTACAGGAACAGCACACACACCAACACCCTAGGAATTAGATTACAGACGCGCCACAGGCGAAAAGAAAATTGACCAGCGACCTCAGGACTTAAGATCCAAGGGCCAGCAACCTGGGCAGGAGCTCTTGGAGCTTGGATATCACTGCTGAGCACCAGAGCCACCCTCCATGCTTACTGCCCTAAGCACAGCCTGAATACTCATCCTCATATTCTCAAACACACAATCATTTCGGTGTTTCGAGACCTCACACGCCACCAAGATTATCAAGGAATTGAGGCCCTTACACATTTATTTTTGGCACTGCTGTGATTAAATTCCTCCACCATCCAGAGAAATGACCCACTGAAGGTTCAGGTGCCAACTGCATTATGCCCAGGTGCTGAAAAATCAAGGCCCAGACTTGGCAAGAAAATAAACAGCCAACCAGAAGATGATTAATCGTCTCCTCGGCTTGTCACAGAAGGGGCAAACCTCCAGGTGGGGCAGACCCCGTTTTGCTAGGCGGTCAGCCATCCACCACCGATTATGTACCACCAGCCAGATGAAGAATTTGCAACACAAGGGAGGGGGGGGGGTTAACTTTTCCATATTCTTATCCATGGGCTGAACTTGATGGTTCCTACGAAGAAGGCTGTATAAGCAGACTTGCTTCTAGGAGCCCGACAGAGTCAACTTCCACTTATACTGGTCTGGCACATCCTGTTGCAAGGCTATGCCATCCACCAAATCCCAAAATTGAAGATATTCAACCAATACCTGTACTGTAAGAGCCCCTTTTATGTCGTCGACCCATCTTCTATTTTGGAGTGCTTGGGCTATGGTCCACCTCTTGGTTGTTCGTTTCGAAACTGTTTTGAACAGATTGGGGGCCACCTCTGCTATGGTATGGCCATCCAACCAACGATCTGTCCATAACAGTATTTTCTTCCCATTGCCAACTATGGCATCCACAGCAACATTAAAAAGGGCCTGGTCATTTCGTGGGACTTGGATTGGGAGGCCAGCCCATGGCCTTGAAGGGTTTGTCTTTTGTGCCCACAACCAACGGATTCTTAGTGCCTAGCCAAAAAGTTCAAGATTATGAAATCCAAGTCCTCCATACTCAAGAGGCTGCTGTACCCTTTCCCATGCGACCAAGCAATTGCCTCCATTTGCCTGCTCTTGCCCCTTCCAGAGGAACCCCGCCTCTTTAATACATAACTCGTTTTAAACTTAAGATAATATGTTTTTATAGATATTGGTAGTCAGTTAAAAAGGTTTGATTTACAAGAAATGTAGATGCACCTATTTGTGGTCAGAGGAAATATCAAGGAAAATACTATGAAACATATTTCTAACAGTTAGTCTGTATGCTTGAATTCTTCTAAATAAGGCATTAAAATATCAAATTGCTTGAAATCATGTGCCAAAAACATGTCTTGGTGTGTCCACATTATTGCTCTTTACTTTTTGAGAAAATCCTGTTTGTACCCCTGAATGACTCCCACTTTGCAATCTGCTACTGCATCGTTCCCGTGCTATGCCATCGTTTTCTATAATGAATCCCTTTCATACCTTCAGAGTTAGTTTAACCATCAAGTAGAGGTTTGAAAGGCCATTTTGCTCCTCTTCATGTTCCCAGGAATAAGATATTGAAATATCTGCTGTGGTGGGGCCCTGATTTATCTTTAGCATTAAATAGTAGAGGGTTGGTTGGAAGGCAACCAATAAGTGGAGACCATTGAATTTCTCAAATAAAAACTATGAATGTGTGGCATGGACACATGATGGCCATTTTACACTACTTCACTTTTTAAATTGATGGGATGGCATGGAGTGAATTGGTTTGGCAAAATGACTCGGTAGAGCAAGTTCTGCAGTGGCATTGAGATTTATTTATTTATTATTATTTTTTTGTTGCAGCCGGTTGCATCATGTATTAAACATTGCAGCAAACGACTTGGTTGCATCATGTACTTAGGATAGTTCAGTGTAGATGAATGACACCAAACTTCATGCACTTTCTGAAGTTAACACACTGATTTGCTTTTTATTTGGGGTTGGCTGTGTTAGTTGAATTAGTTTGATATTACCTTGCTGGCCTGTTAACTCATTGTTATATTGTTTTCACTGACTTGGTTTGTGGGCCATATATAGTAGTACTTATGAGCATTTTGTATTTATACCAATAGTAAATATTTCAATTTGCATTTTTGCAGTCTTCCTTGGAGTAATACATTGTTTATTGATGGAGAAAAGTTGAGCGATGACTGGTGGAGCTTTTTTGACAAGATATGGACGCTTCTGTGCTATTTGAATGGCAAAGGACAAACCAGATTAACACCAAAAGGTTCAAATACAGCTGGCCCATCTATCGGGCAAAGGGCCCGCGGATTGGTAGAATCCCTCAATATCCCGGCTGCAGAAATGGCTGCTGTAGTTGTAACGGGAGGCATCAGTAGCGCATTGGGTGGAAAGATTAACAAAATTGCTGACAAAGCTATGATGCTAAGAGGGGAGAGATTTCCAAGAATTATCTTCCACCTCATCATTATGTATCTCTGCAAAGCTGGCTTAGAAAACGCATCCAAGTGTGTTCAGCAATTTATATCACTTCTCCCTAATCTTATCTCTGAAGATGATCTGTGCAAAAACAGACTGCATTTTTTGATTTGGTAGGATTTGTACTCTTTAGTTATATATAATCATTCGCTTGATGATGGTTAATTTGACAGTTTAGTAACTTATTGCTGCAGGTCCTTACTAAGGGTAAGATCCCAGTATGGGCAACTTGATGATGGTGCGCGTTTCCATGTTATGTCCCACTTGATTCTTGAAACTGTGATATATGGAAAGTCTATGCTTGCAACTAGTATGGTAGGCAGAGATGATTCTACTGAAGCAAACAGCAACAAAGAGGCTGGGTTCATTCTTAATCTTGTACAGAAGGACCGGGTTCTCGCTGCGGTTTGTCCCTGTCTTCACGTTTAGTTCTATGCAGAAACTATTTTTTGTTTCTCAGAAATTTCTGAAGCATCTAACAGATTTAATAGCATGCATTGTTGCTTTGCTCAGCTGTGCTTTGTTTTTTTTTTAGCTGGAGGGAGAACTTTCAGTGGGCCCCTGAAGTCAATTTTTTTTGTTCAGTTTGCAATTGATTCTGAAACAAAGCTTGTTCTGACATGATCACTTTTCTGCTACCCAGGCTACTGATGAGATAAAGTACATGAAGGATGCAATGGTTGATCGCATGAAGCTGCTCCAGGAACTCCATTCTAAACTTGATGAGCGCTCAATTCAAGACGTTGAACAACTGCAGAGTTTTGAGGATGATATACAGTTTGCCAAGACTGCTGCTATAGCTGCGGACGACGGTAGAAAAGCAGCTTTCCAGCTAGCATTTGACGAGGATCAGCAAATTGTTGCAGTAAGTCGTGACTAGCCTCATTTTTATGGTTTTACCAAACATAATGTTTAGTAATTTAATATTCCATATATAAACTGATGTATGTTTCATACAGGACAAGTGGATTCATATTCTCCGTGCTCTGAGTGATGAGAGGGGGCCATGGTCTGCTGCTCCTTTTCCAAATAATATTGTGACATACTGGAAACTTGACAAAACCGAAGATAAATGGCGGCGCCGACTGAAGCTCAAGCGGAACTATAAGTTTGATGAGTGCCTTTGTCAGCCATCATCCATCAAATCTAGTAACGAGAATGCTGCCCCAACTGTTGACCCATCTGCTAATGCCAAGATAACAGAAAAAATGAAGCACTTATTTTTGAAAGGAGTGCGCGGAATTACAGGGGACATAAGTTCTGAATCATGTGAGGATAGCAACGACATGAGTGATCCTCCCCAGAATGTCCCGCCAGAGAACCACCCTGTTAGTGATACTACTGATTCTGCAGATTCCTCAGATTATCCTGCTGTTGTTCAAAATAGAAAAGAAAGTTCATCAACCAGTAGTGATAATGATTATATTGAGGTAAGCAGGTTCATTGTGTAGTTGCAGAATGTCTGGATGGGTATTTGTTGTTCTTCCTCACTCAATTTCTTTATTTCTTTCTCATTTCCCAGGTGCTATCATCAGTTCACTGTGTTCTTGTAACCCCCAAAAGAAAACTAGCTGGGCAATTGACTATCACACGAAATGCCCTTCATTTTTCTTTTGAATTTCTAGTTGAAGGGACTGGAGGATCATCTGTTTTCGACAGATTTCAAGATAAAAAAGATTCAGACTCCAAGAATGAGATGGGAGGTTTGGAAAAAGTGAAGGGCAATCTCGATGGAGGACGAGGCAATGCTGCTGAATCTAGTGACACTCAAATTAAAAATCAATCTGGTAAAATCAAACACCATAGAAGGTGGAAAATAACTAGGGTATGTCTGATTTTTCTATCTCGGAGTTTGTGCGATCTTGTGTTGGCTTGTCACAAATTTGAGTATTTGACTAATTTTTTTCTTGTTGACAGATAAAGGCAGTTCATTGGACACGTTACCTGCTACAATATACTGCCACAGAGATATTCTTTGATGATGCAAATGCACCAGTATTTCTTAATTTTTCCTCCCAAAATGATGCTAAAAGTGTTGGATCTCTCTTAGTTTCCCTGAGGAATGATGCTTTGTTCCCCAAAGGAACTACCAGAGACAAGAATAGTTTAATTTCCTTTGTTGACAGAAAGGTTGCCCTTGAAATGGCTGAGAGTGCTAGGGAAAGTTGGAGAAGAAGAGAAATAAGCAACTTTGAGTATCTTATGATTCTCAACACTCTTGCTGGACGATCTTACAACGATTTAACTCAATATCCTATATTTCCTTGGATATTGGCTGACTACTCTTCAGAAAAGCTTGATTTCAACAAATCATCTACATTCAGGGACCTGTCAAAACCAGTAGGTGCCTTGGATGCAAAGCGCTTTAAGGTAGGATCAATTCCTATGGAGCTCTCAGTCTCTCACTTCTGGTTAATCTGCTTTCTGACACTTTTGAATAAACTATATGTAATATACAGGCTTTTGAAGATAGATATCTTAATTTTGTTGATCCGGATATACCAAGGTTTGATCATTCTTTCGTTGTATTCCTTCAAACATTTCTCGTGTGCACCATCTTACCCTGATACCCATTAAGCAATTCTTTCTGTTTTTCCTCTTTTTTCTGGCAGTTTTTACTATGGATCCCACTACTCTAGCATGGGAATTGTTCTTTATTACCTTCTAAGGCTTGAGCCTTTTACTGCGCTGCACCGCAATCTTCAGGTTCTTTCATTATTCTTGTCTCCCTGTCCTGCCTTCATGTGTTCTTTTTGCTGTTGTTCTTAAATCTTTGCTATCTTATTTTTTTCTTATAAACTGAAAGAGTAGGATTTGAAATTTGTTGTTTTTCTATGATAGCATGTTTTTTTATCATCAGAGTTCCGAAAACACCAACTAATATGTTGTTTTACATGTTGCTTACAGGGTGGTAAGTTTGACCATGCAGATCGTCTATTTCAGAGCATTGAAAGCACATACAGGAACTGCCTATCAAATACAAGTGATGTCAAAGAGCTTATACCTGAATTCTTTTACATGCCTGAGTTTCTTGAGAATTCAAATTCATATCACCTTGGCATAAAGCAGGATGGTGAACCATTAGGTGATGTTGGTCTCCCTCCATGGGCAAAGGTAATCCATTATTTTGTTTGTGTTAGTATTATTATTTTGCTGAATAATACTGATAATATTCAATTGGCTCTAGTTCATGGAACAATCCAGTACTGGACAGTGTTATAGCTTTATTCATATTCTGCTCATGCAAAATTATTCAGTTTTTGTTCCTGATAGTTCTTTAGTGATGTCTTCATCTAGCTACATCACCACATTCAGCTGTAAGAACTCTGTTTCAAAAAGAATTTTAAGTAATGAACTTTTCTTAGTGTGCAATGATTTTGCATGATATTTCAGGTGGAATATGAATGTAGAAAATCTTATACTGCATCAAATCAGATAGTATTATGCATCCTACTGTGTTACCGTCCTCCATTTTAGCAAAATGTTTAAATAATGAACGGTAGTAACATTGCATCTTATGCCTTCTATCTTATCCATTTAATTTGCTAGTGGAAGAATTTTTATGTTTGCATTGGATACGTTCAACTTAAACGTGGAGCAATCTCGGTATTCAACAACCGCCAGGGTGCTAATATTTTATCACAAAATTATATAATTGTAAAAGTTGTAGAAATACACGATTGGGAAATTATTCAAGGAGATGCTATCATCCAAAGATACAAAAGTTTGGGCTTGCGCTTACCATGGCCACCAGCCCTTGCATCATATCATCCTAATGAAACATGTCTCATTGTTTAATTTTTGTGTGACACATTTAGGGTTCCCCAGAAGAATTTATTCATATCAGTCGAGAAGCCCTTGAAAGTGAATATGTAAGCTCTAATTTACATCATTGGATTGATCTCATATTTGGTTACAAGCAGCGTGGCAAGCCTGCAGTTGAGGTACGTATATCATATTTTGTTAAAAACTCATCACCCATGGGTCGATGGTTTCTCAGTGCTCAAACTTAACCATTTCTAAATTTCTATCTGTTATTTGGAGCAGGCAGCAAACATATTTTATTATTTGACATATGAGGGTGCAGTTGATTTGGAGAACATGGATGATATGTTACAAAAGTCTGCTATTGAGGACCAAATTGCAAATTTTGGACAGACACCAATTCAATTTTTTCGGAAGAAACACCCAAGGAGAGGTCCTCCTATACCAATTGTGCATCCACTATATTTTGCACCACAATCAATAACAGTGACTTCTGTTGTCCTGACCACAATCACCCCTTCATCTGTATTATTCATTGGCTTGTTGGACTCAAACATTGTTTTGATGAATGAGGGGCTCGTACTCTCCGTAAAGCTTTGGCTAACAACACAGTTGCAGTCTGGTGGAAACTTCACATTTTCTGGATCACTGGTATCTTTCTAATTGCAAATATCTCTGAGGTGGCATTGTTTTGTTTCATTTACTTCCTTTCACTTTTTATTCTTTTCTTGCAGGAACCTTTCTTCGGAATTGGTTCTGATGTTATTTCTCCGAGGAAAATTGGCACTTCTTTGGCTGAAAATGTTGAGTTTGGAAGACAATGCTTAGCAACTGTTCAAATTCATGGTGACAATTACTTAATTTTATGTGGTAATTGGGAGAATAGTTTCCAAATCATTTCTCTAAGTGATGGAAAAATTGTGCAGAGCATCCGTCAGCATAAAGATGTAGTTAGTTGTGTGGCAGGTAACATTTCTTCATTAAACTCCTAGAAGCTCCAGATTTAAGGAGTTGTTAACATAACTATTTTGTGCTGAGAGTTAGCAATGCTTCAATGGGAATATTATGCAGGGATGCAAGTGTTATAATTACTTTGGGTCATTGAGTCGACCCCAAAACTTTCTCAAATGAACTAGATTGGTACTTCACGTAATTTGAGTGAGGGGAGAAATGAACTAGAATGGCATTTGACCATAATTAGATAGTTGACCCAAAAAAACACCATTGGGTACCCACTTGCATCCTATTATGGGGATACATTACAAATATGGCTTGCAGACCTGTTGATTTATCTTATCCAATGTTTCTCACTTTTTTCACTGTTAGGAAACCAAGTATATTGAATATAACTTCTAAACTTGTGAACTAAATCATACTTGCATCTAGCACTAGAGTGCTCTACAATTCCTGTAGCTTCTTAGTCAATATTGCTTAGATATTATAATGTTGCTTAGTCCATATTACTATATCTGGCAACATAATTTTGTGCAGTTTCGTCTGATGGAAGTGTGATTGCAACTGGAAGCTATGACACAACTGTTATGATCTGGTATGCATTCCGAGGGAGATCAAATGACAAAAGATCTAGGAATGCAAATTATGACCTATCAACTAAGGATCATGTCATCATTGAAAGCCCTTCCCATATCTTATGTGGCCATGATGATATTATCACATGCTTATTTGTCAGCACGGAATTAGACATTGTTATCAGTGGGTCAAAGGACGGGACTTGTATGTTCCATACACTGCGTGAGGGGACATATGTTCGATCCATTCGACATCCGTCAGGTGCTGGTTTGTCAAAACTGGTAACATCACAGCATGGTAGGTTAGTGATATACTCTGATAGTGACCTTTCATTGCATATGTATTCCATAAATGGAAAGCATATTGCTTCTTCGGAATCCAATAGCCGTCTCAATTGCATGGAGCTAAGTTGCTGTGGAGAGTTTATGGTATGTGCTGGTGATCATGGCCAAATTGTTCTGCGCTCTATGCATTCTCTTGATGTTGTTTGGAGGTATGAGGGAGCTGGGAAAACAATAACTTCCTTAGTTGTAACTCCTGAGGAGTGCTTCTTGGCGGGAACAAAGGATGGTAGCTTGATTGTTTTTTCAATAGAAAACCCTTTGCTTCGTAAAAACGCCATGCAACGGCACAAGGCAAAACCTTCCATTGGTGGTTAGTGGTATATAGATGAAAACAGTACCAGAACTTCTTGCTGCATGTTTCAAATAGAGGTGAGTCATGTTCTCCTCTCCATTTGTTTTGTAGCTCTCCAATTTTGTATAGTGTTCATTGTGCATTTTTAGTTCTTATGAGTACTTCAGTAAGACAATGCTTAGCTAGTTCAAACTAGTACAGTTTTTATTGGAGAGATACAATTACTGTAGGTGGGTCGTCATTTTCCCCAAATGTAGGTATCATATATTAACAATGCACTGTTCTGACCTTTGACTATATTCAAATCCAGTGACTTGTGAAATGCTTAACTACCAGATATGACATACAAGTTTGGTTTCCGCAATGTTTACCAATTTCGCTGTGTGTATTGCTATCATACTATCTAATGCATTGATGTTTGTGGCCAAGAGCTTTGTTGTGGTGTGCATCGACATCTGTGGCTGTGGTTCAACTTCTTCTTTTCTTTTTTCTGGCTAGGAATATTGATCAGTCTTTATAAATTTCTGCAGGTTATCTACCGGCAATAATTGTAAAAGAGAAGATTCGATAACTCCTGTATAAATGTACATATGGCATCAGATTGAGTTTAGCATTCTGAAGAAGGCGTGTGCCGATCACAATCAAGAGGATATTTCTTCTAACTGCAAAACACATACTATGGAAACTAAAGGTTTATGTTCCATGTTCAAGACAAGAGCAAGGGCATAGGACCTTCATATGATACTCTTGAGATTTGTAGGGTGGTAGCTAGTTGGTAACGGGGGTGCATTTGGGTGTAATATAACCTTTTTTGTGGGGCATTCTTGCTAGATAAGAGCGAGCCACAGTTTTCCCAGATAGAATTTTTAGGTAAATAGGTTGTCACTGACCTGTAACTAATAATCTGAACATTGTAAATGGAACTGACGGGGGTTCATAATAGAAGGCGTGCAGCTTTGGAAAAGAGATAATCGTAAATCTTGTGAGCCGTCTGAATTTGTCACTGAAAAGCTACTATTGTGTTGTATGACTGCACAACTTGATGTTGATTTATCGTTCAAACATGGTAGGGTCAATTTCACAGGCCTACCAATATTTTGAGATAACAGTTACAAGCCTATAATAATTTTTTGCCTCTTTCCCAATCTCACCCCTACTTTGGGCTACTCCCTCTGTTAAAAAAACACTTGTGACTCCAAAAAAATTGAGACAAATTAGCATTGAACTCAAATTATCATGGTGCCCTTAGATATCTCTTATAAAAAGATAGGTTGTCAGATGGGTAATTGGCTTAGTTGATTTTGCAGGTAGCTTCCATATTAGATAAGGATTGGGTAATTAAAATAGAGGGGAAAAAAAGCGCCGGTTGAGTTTGATACATGTGGACCACATTGGCTGTCAAAGAACTTATGATAAGTCTTATAGGGAGATAAATTTTAGATCCTGTAATGACAAGTTTTTTTTGGGTGGAGAGAGCACGTTGTTGCGAAACAGCTTTCCTTTTTCGTGGTCATGAACTCATGACTAGCTGGCTAACATGCCAAATTTGATTATTTTTCATTGACACTTGGGCCTGGATTGTATTGAAATAGCCAAGTACTTCCCCGTTCCCAAAAAGTTTGACCAAGTCTACATGAAAAATTATCAATATTTATGTCTCTAATTAAGTTTACTACGAAAATACATTTCATAATTAATCTAATGATACTTATGTTACTAATTTTATTATAAATTTGATTAAATTTAAAATTGGTTGACCTCTCGAGAAGTAAGAATTGCAAAAATATTTTTGGAAAAAGGGGAATAGTCGTTTTATGAGAAGATGACTTAAAATAGTGGTGGATTGTGAATTGAGCATAAAGTATGTAGGCTTGTGAAGTTGTGACGACTATTGGTCTAAAATATTGGCATGTCTGTGAAATTTACTTGGCATGGTATTATTTCTCACCAGATTCCCATGGATTAGAATAAAAATGGTTCGTTGAGAAAATTTCTTATTTGACAAAAAAAACTTGTTGTTCTCTATTTAGCAATCAAGGTTGAAATCTTTATTTGACCTCACTGGAATTTTTCATTCCCGAAATGACACTACCGTAAGAATGGGCATGTAACGGTGTTAATTGAGACGCGAAAAGACGATTTTGATGGTAGTGTCATTTTTTCAAAAGCAGTTGCAGCAGGTGACTATGGCAGGTGTCCCAGTACAACATGTGCAACACTATATCTGTTTTTGCAACACCCAGATGAAACACTTGCAACATATATCAGAAACAACTGAAACACTTGCAACATACGTCTGAAAAACACACTTAAAAGCCTTAAACATATGCAACATCTAGATGAAACACTTGCAACATACGTATGAAACACCTTGCAACATAGGTCTGATATAGATAAAATATTTGGAACATACACCTGAAACATACGTGTGTAGCCATGGCAACATGTGCAACATCCGGATTTACTTTTGCAACATTCCCATCTACTTTTATAACATCAATATAAAACACTTGCATATGCCTCTGGAACACCTTAAACATACATTTACGACATGCTCTTTTAGCGCAAACATCTCCTTACTGCTTTTGCGAATGGAGGCTCGTCGGCGCGTGGAGGTCACCGGTTTGCTCGCCGGCAATGCGGAGCTGGGCGACACGGGCGGTGATGGCGCAGAGGACGGGTGGGTGGCACATGAAGGTCGCCGGCGCGGAGCTTGCCGGCAACGCGGAGCTGAGCGGCTGTGCACAAAGAGTGGGGTGGGTGCGGCACGAGCAGCGGTTGCACATAAAGGCGAGTGGGCACGACAGCGGTGGCACAGATGGTGGGTGGAGCGTCCGGACGGCCCAGCATTTCCGTTTTTCTATAAATTTGACCAAAACTAGAAACATAGAAGCAAGTACAAATATAGGAATGAGAAATTATGGGGACACATGCATTATCCTAGTCTGTTGGCTTGAGTTTATTCAAAACTAACAATATTTTAGCATAAGTGATGTGACCACAAGGTCGGTCACGCCACGTGCATCCGAAACTGCTGTATCTTTAGCGTGCCTGACTCGTGATGGGGGGGCACATGGCGTGAGTCGTGGGCTCGTGGCACATGCCGCCGCTCGCCTGCCTCTAAAGAGCGAGATATGTAAATGTATGTATAGCAGCATATACAGGTTCTGTTCGCTTTTGTTATAATCTATACTTTTTAGTTAGAATAATATTTTTCTCTGGTAATAAATCAGTTAAAATAGTGTTTGGGTTTGTTTTTTCAGCGAAGCGAATGAGAGCATCCCTACGATTCGAATCTTCGATGCTTCGTAGATACCGTGTGATTACGATCGCTCGGAAAGGTGGCCCGACGGCGGACGCTACGTACCAAAGCATCCTTAATCACGTGCGCGGCGCACACACTCGAGCGAAGGGGAAAGCCGGCCGAGCCGAATCCTTCACGGACACGCGGTCGGTCACACGGACGAGACGAATCACGCATCTCGTGCCATCTGGCCCACACATCAGCCTCGGAGAGGTTACTCTCAATCAAATCAGCCAGCCAAATAAAGTCCGTGTTAATCGAGCAATTTGCCAGGTGACAAGGACGTGTCATGGCGAGTGAAACCGTGCAAAAAACTGGACACCCCGCCCCGCCCCGCCCGGCCCAAAAAGCGCGCGCACACAGGATCCACCACTGCGTGCATGCGTGCGATGCGTGGCCCCATCGTCCCCACACACGACGACACGCTGACCTCCGCCGGCCGGCGCTGTATATTCAGCGGCGACCCACTCGAGGCGGGCTCCATCATCCATCTCCTGGTGTACCGCTATCTCTGCGTCCAGCTTCCGCCTCTTTGGGATTGTTGGTGACTGCTCCAGCTAGGGATAGAGACAGGAGTCGTATAGTAGCCTCGTCCATCAGCATGTTCGGTCGATCGGTTCGTATCGTTGCGGGTTGATAAAAAAATACTACTAACTGATTTATGTGAGAAAAAATACTGTTTTAACTAGAAATTTACGATCCTTTACGACGAGCCACAGCCAAACAGTCTGACGTCGTCGCCCGCGCTGCGACACGGAGACGTTGCTGAGCCTCGGCCGCCCCGCCCCCGCGCCGCCCCGGTGCCACGCGACGGGCGAGCTGAAGCAGAAGCAGGCGGCCGCCACGCGCTGCTGCTGCTGCTGCGGCGGCGGCCGCACCGCCACGGAGCTCCAGGTGCGTACGCAATCTCGCCGGCCATGTGTTTGCTTTGTTGTCGCGTCCTGTAGTACGCCAAGTAGCTACCGAGCTAGGAGTCGTTGTAGTTCAATCAATTGTGTCATGGATCGCGGATCGGTTTTACACTTTTACTGACCAGGAGTGATGTCTGCAGGCGATGGCGATCCTGCGTGTGGCGAGGCGAGCGGCGGCGGAGGAGGAAGGGGCGTCGGTTGACGGCGGCGCGGCGGGAGGTCGATGGAGTGGTTCCTGCAGCGGCGGCGGGAGGTGAGGCGCCAGCGCGGGGCCGCCGCCGACAGCGCCGCCGCCTCGCCTTCGTCGTCCTCGTCCTCCTGCTTGACTGACAGTAGCCGAATCTAGCTAGCTTCGATTCCGTTTTCATCAGCATGCAGATGCAGCTCAGTTCAATGCAGCGTTCGTTCGTTTTTAGAAGAACCGGACAAACCATTTTTTGGAAGAACATGAACAGCTCATATGCGCGTTAATTGTTGGAGCGAACGCGACGCCGCAGCAGCGCGTGGGCGCCGCGGCCAAACCAAACCTGCAGCTGCAGTTCGAAAACAAGAGTACCCGTGGGTCTTGCTCTCGCACCCCGCGCACGTGAGTTTTGCTAGGCAACTGCAACTTTCCCCCACCTAGCCAACGCCCTACGTCCCGAGCTCCCTACGAGCTAAGTAGGCTGGGCTGCGACCCTACCGCGCACGCGGCAGGCCGCCACCCGGCGGCGCCGTGCACGCCTACACACCAGTCTCTCTGGAGCTCTACAGCCTGTTCGCTTGCTCGTAAACGATCGTAAATTTTCAGCCAGCAATAGTGTTTTTCTCTCACACCAAACCAGCCAGCAGCAAATAATCCACGATCGTTTACGGCATCCCGAACAAGACGCTAGCCTCTACCCTGGTGGGTGGCTGTAAAATTCGGGGGTTGCTGTTTGTACATGGATTATCGAAAAAGACTTAACAATCAGTTAGTTTAGTTCACTTGTTCAGATGCCAAGACTAAACTTTAGGTCTAGTGATCCAAGCAGATCCTAAACTACTCGTCCTGGCACAAACAGCTTAAAGATTTACTCCGTATGTATTTTTGAAGAAGTTAGGGTTCTTTGACATTTTGTATTGGAAACCGCGAGGTTTGGAACATTGTTTCCTTTCCTTTGCAATTACTACTTTGGTACCTCCGGTTGTTGTGAGAGCTTAGTTTGTTCAGAATTCACAAAAAAAAAGCTTAGTTTGTTCTGTTCATCGTCGTTTGGATAGTAATTTGTTGGCAAGCATCTCCAAGAGATCATCTAAGTTGTTTTGTAAAGCTAAATATGGCTATTATCAAAAAAAAAAAAAAAACGTCTCCAACAGATTGGCTAAGCTGCTCTCCAAATCTAGTCGCTCGCCATCCCGAAAATCTCGCTTGCGATATTTGGATAGCCGGCATGGCTCGCCATCGCAGTTTCCCCGTGCTCGGCGGCTCCTTCCCGCGTGTGGCGTTCTCTTCCCGCACCTGCGGCTCCTTCCCGCGTGTCACGCCCTTGCCGGCGGCCAACGCCGATGATAACGCGCGCGTCTGCGATCTGGACGCCGCTCTCACAAAAGTAGGAAGGGAAGTCCCTCACGGCTTGCTCGGTCAGATTCTCGTGGAACATCTGGCGTGCGGCCGCCCGCGTGGATTACAACAGGGAGCAATGCCCCTCTGCACATCTCACCCAATTAATCCACGAATTCTCGTTCAGTGTGCATTGAACCTTGTTATCTGTAATCTGCAATGTGCTGCGATGAAGGCCAAACAAAGATTGGCTGCCGCCGCTGCCTCAATGGCAGCAACGAGGAGGCGGGTTGAGGAGGCATGCTGATGTGCTTGTGCCTGTGCCTCTGCTCGTGAGGAGAGTCATGGGCACCAAGGAATATGACTGCCCAGGAGGAGAGCTTAGAGGAGGTGCTGCTCCTGTGCGGGGGAGGTGGATGCCTTGCGGACATAAGTGCAGCGCCTGCTGTTCAACGACCTTCATCACCAACAGCATGCCAAGCTGCCGCTGTCATGCCCCCAAGGTGCGTGATGATAGAGCCTGTCTACTGTATAACCGTGTGTTTAAATAGAAGCTAGCACTCGGTTGTTGGCTGACTACAAAACACACGAATTCAAAACAGATAAAAAACCGTATGTTTTAGCACAAGCTAGCACTCGGTTGTTGGCTCCCTTGAAAATACACGATTTTCAACAGAGAAAAAACCATGTATTTTACAACAAACTAGCACACGGTTGTTGGCTGCCCGTAAAACAATTGATTTTTAAAGAAGGCCCACGAAGACAATATCTATTATAATTTCTGTGCAACTGAAGTGTAAAATAGTAAAGCCCAATAACTAAGATGAAAAAATAGCTCATTAAACATGTAGCAGCCCATAATAAAAAGCCCATTAAAACATAAATCCATAGGAATATAGTAGATAGATTTGGGAGAGAAGCAAAGCAAAAACAGATCTGCTGTGCGTGGGGAAAGCCTCTGCTCTGCTCACGCTCACACAGAGCAGGGGAAAGGGGGTAGAAATCAGATTACAAAGAAGAACAATAGGAAATTTCAAGAAGAAGCACTACAAAACTGATCCATACCTCATCAGCAAAGGTTATGGAGTGTTCGGCTGGCTGGTTGAATAAGCCAAAATATTATTTCAGCTGGGTTGTTGTGAGAGAAAAATACTGTTCTAATTGAAAGACATTGTTCATATAAACAGTGCCCACGTGAGTGGGCTGGCCAGCCCCAGCCGCAGCAACCAGCCAGCCGAACACACGCTTAGTATCCCAATCTTTTAAATATGTTTTTCTAAAAAAAACAACAAAAAACAATAGCACCTCATATCAAAGACTAGGAGAACTTGGATCATCCATGGAATATGTATTATGAGAACTATAAACGCATTCAGGATGGCAAAGATGACCTGCTTCTTGTGCTTGCTCCAACAACAAGGCGTGGCCCTGGTTACTCACTGTGCACAAGAAGCAGGTCCAACACTTGGGGGTTGTGATGTGGTCTAAAGGTAGAAACAGCCTACAGAAAGAAAAAGAAACCAAGATAAAAGTCTGTTAGCTTTTGCACCATCTTACAAAACCACCTATGTTGTACATAGAAATAAAGACAAACTGACACATAACCACACAAGCATGACGAAAAACCACCTATGCTGTTGGATCACAATTATCTATGCCAAATGCTTAATCACCATTTCCTACATATAATTGATGCTCCAACTTTATAGCTAGCAGAAATCACACACAATCGAATTTTCTGGGCCAATTTCTAAAAGTAATTTTGTAGCCACACTACTCAACAATCCTCAACTAAAATTTACAAATATATCAGTTATGCATTTGCTATATTCCTATTGTAAATAAATTATAAAACAAAAATATGGAAATTACATATTTGACATAGTGCAACTTGTACTTGCTGCTAATGCAATTATACTGTACATGTATATAATTTAAAGATCCGGCTCATGCAAGTATTACTACTTGTACCACTATCAAATTCAACTAACAGTTTTGATGCGGTGCAGGGACAGAGGTGGCTAGGAATGGCTATAATCTCGCATACTAATTCTTTATGATGCTTCAACTTTATCCTAATGATATATCATCATTTTTTACTAAATGCAGGTAAAGAATAGGACAAAATTAAGACTGGAGTAGGAAATATTACAGATCACTAAAACTATGGATGTCCATAACTTCCAGGTAATATAAATATCAATAATTAAATTTTGGTTTAGAAAAAATCTATTTTCCATGGACTTACTAGAAATACAGGTGAATCCTCCTAAATTTAACATTACTAAATGATGTACATCATCTACTGCAGGTACCATATACACATACAAGTGAAAACTCAGAACCAAACTTTGATCTCACAACATCAGATGGGACAAAGAAGTGGCAAGAAACACTATAATTCATGTACCAGACTTAAATAATCATTTACTCAGTGCAACTAGACATGTGTCAATAAGTATATATATGTTAAAATAGATGCAGGGTGGACATAATGCATTTGTAAATTCTATGTTGACAAATCTATCAGACATCAGTTACAATGACAGAGATGAGCACAGTAGAAACACCAATTATGACGCAGAAATACTTATTGGAACTGATGTCGGCCCTTCAAATACATACAGATACAAAAAGGTGAGCAAATCATTACTTCGATTCAAAAATGTCAAGATAAAAAGGTTGTTTTTTGAACTAAATTATATTTCAATGTAGGGAGGCTATACTAAACTTATGTTGGAACAAATCAGGAACTCACAGAAAGATGATCAGACTGACAGGAATAGGTAGGTAAAAATTATACTGTAAGTATACAGAAATTACAGTGGACACATGTGCAAATTATACCTATATATGCAATGTAAATTCAGCATAATAGGAGTGTAATTTTCAATGCTTCATTATAAACTATGCATCAACATGAAGGGATGCAAGGAACATTGCCACAGATGATAATTGGAAATGACATGAATAAGGTAAAAATTGTATATGCCTGTCAATCTAGTTGTGTTATATTTTTGGTAAATAATAACCATTGTCATTAACAAACAAATAACACATAATATGAGCCTTGATGATCTGGATGAAATCTTTAGACCACAAACTGAGTGGTCAATATCAGAGTCAAGAATGTCATATGAGGTAGATATAGACAGTTAAGCAATTTGATTACATTTATAAGCAATGCCAATATGTACTGGCATCAAAAGTAAACTTATCTTTGCAAAAACAGGATGGAGAAATGGCAAGCATGGCTGCTAATGATAGATCTGAAAGTGAACAATATAATTGGCAAACTGATGTATTCAATAATATGGAAATTGATGAGGTACATAAAAAATGATTTCTTCAACTATTTCAGTCTATAGTGAAAAAAATTATTTGTATTATCAATGTCATTACTCAGAAACTTAGACTGCTGCTAATATATTTACAGGCACAGTAAGAACATTAAGATGATCAAGTAATAATGGGAGAAAATGACTTGAGGATCATAGCAGCAAAACTGACAAGTTCAGATATTACATCAGCTGTAACATATGATAATGAGCATGTAAATGGTAGCCAGGAACTGACGGAGGAAGAGATTGAAGAATTCATAAAAAATGAGCAGGTTGCAGCATCTGAAGGCAATAATGCAGCAATCAACAGCAAGTACACCCCACAGCTATCAATGGAATTTAAGACTAGGCATGATGCTCACCATTTTATCAACTTCTATGCATTCCTAGCTGGATTTGAAGTTGTCATAACGCATACAACAAGAACTACAAGTAAGAAAAGAAATAATGAGATAGTGAAAGTGACAATGAGATGAAATCGTCAAGGAAAATAAAAGGCACCAAAGTCTTTAAAGCAAGAAGAAGCGGAAATAGACAAGGATATTGGAAAGCAACCGATAAGAAGGGAAACAAATGTGCGGCAGAAATCAGATTGCCCTTGTGTTATGATGGTGAAAGAAGGAGGAGTATGGAAGATTAAAACTCTTGATTTGGAACATAATCATTAGCTATGCCCTAGAGAGAGGGATCAACTATTTTCTGGTCACAAGTATATGACAAACATGAAAAATGACTTATCAAGACTCTAAACGATAATAATATCCCAACTAGGAAGATGGGTTCTATTCTATCATATCTAAGAGGTGGACTTACAGCTCTACCGATGAAAAAGAAAGATATCAACAACTATAGAACAAAGCTAAACAGAGAAGTTAAAGGTTCAGATATGACAAAAAGTACTGGATTATTTTAGAAAGAAACAAACTGAGGATCCTTCTTTCTTTTACAAGTTTGATTTAGATGAGGACAAGAGAGTTAGAAATTTATTTTGGATAGACTATTCTTCTATGAAATATTATGCAGATTATGGAGAATGTGTAAGTTTTGACACGACATATATGACCAATCGATACAACTTGCCTTTCGCACCATTTGTTGGGATAACAGGACATGGCCAAAGTTGCCTCTTCGGATGTGCTTTCCTGCATGATGAGACAGTTGAAACTTTTAAGTGGGTATTTCAAACTTTTCTTGAAGCAATGAGAGGAAAACACCCTCAAACGATCATCACAAACCAAGACATGGCGATGAAATCAGCAATAGAGCAAGTCTTCATAAACACAAAGCACACAAAATTGCTCATTCCACATAAAGACCAAATGCTACAATAAGAATGTCAAGGTGTTTGCAGCAAACGAAGGGCTATATGAAGACTTTGAAGATACAGTGAACAATAGTCTAATAGTGGAAGAATTTGAACAACTTTGAAAGAGAACGATTGAGGAAAGAAACCTTGAAGAGAATAAGTACTTTTCCAAAATGTGGGAAATGAGGAAAAGGTTTATCCCGGTCTACTACAAAAATGACTTCTTCCCTTTTATACAGACTACATCCAGAAGTGAGGCAACAAATCTGAGGTTCAAAGATAATGTAGGGCCAACTTATAGTATCATTAGCTTTCTGAAAGAGTACAATCGAATTGTTGATACCATAAATTGAGTAGAAAAGTTGGAGGACAGCTATAGCAAGTAGAAAAGGCCAAAGGAATTTATATTCGGCTATAGAATAGAGTAGCAGGTAGCTCAGCTATACAATAGAAACATATTCAAAAAGTTCCAGCTTCAACTGAAGGAAACATCAAGGCTAAACTATAGGGAAACTGAAGATGGAAAAACATTTGAGGTGTGGTACAAAAGTAACTAGATTCATGATGTTCATAGGTTTAGGATATATATAGTAAACACTGACCTAATAGAAGGCGAAGAAGAATTTACCTGCATATGTGTAAAATTCAGCAAAAATGGGATATTCTGCTCTCATATCCTAAAAATAGTCATTGAAAAGAAAATCAGCTTAATTCCAGAGAAGTACTTCTGAGACAGGTGGAGAAAAAAGGATATGAAGGTACATGTTGAAAGAAAAGAAGAAGAAATAGTTGCAACAAGCTCATTGTTGAGATTCAACATATTATCCAGGAAGTCAAAAATACTGATTTCAAAAAGATCAAAAAAATGAGGAAGCCATAGAATACCTTATGACAGAGTTCAACAAGATGGAAATCAATTTAGATAGAATATTATATGCTCAGCAAACAGGTGAAGCACAAAATGACCAGCAAGGGAATGAAGAAGGAGAAACTATAGGAGCAGAAACTAGAGATCCACAGACTGAAATAGATGATCTAGAAAGAATTTATAGAAAGAGAAGGCCACCTAAACCTATGAGAATGAAGACACATATAGAAGAAATAAAGAAGAAGATGGTGGCAGCAGAAAAGAAGAAAAATAAGAAAACAAATGACATAGACAGTGTAGGTAACAAAGAAGCAGAGAAAAAATTTTAGTACATACAAATACAATTTGAATCCAAATGCAAAAATTCTTATTTATGTGAACTAATAATGTCCTGTAGACTCCCCGGTGAAGCTAGAAAGAAAAAAGAGGAAGGAAACAACAAATGGTAGCATTGATCATCAAGCAACAAAACACTGAGGACATGGTAATCAAAGATGATCAATAGATGGAAGCAAAATTTATCAATCAGAAGGAGGGATGCAGTGAATTTTAGTGGCCAATTAATTTATGTAATTTGTTCAATGAACAGGATATTACAAGCTTAAATTAATTTATACCTAGAACTATACTTGCAAATGATGAGAACTATAATTGCAGTGCCCAATAGCCGTAATTTACATTGTTGGTGATTGCAATTGTGTAACTGAATGTTTTATTTTCTGGTTTTTGACAACAACAAATATTATTAATAATAGAACACTTGAAAATTAAGTAGTATATATTGTGGATGCATCGTATTTCTATAGTAACTAGAGCATATTTTCCAACCTAAGAGGTTTTGTGAACTCCAAATTGTGTATTTTGTATGTGAGAAAATTCTCTATCAAACAAAAAACAAGCAGTCAAGTGTTTAAGCACAAGATTACAAACCAATTGAACTTATAGTATGCAGGCATTAAGATCTCAAAAAGCATGCGAGCAAACACATACTTGAACAGGATTTTCTACAACAGCAAGCCGGCAACTCCGCCAAAGACAACACGACCATCTGGGCTCACAAGAATTAAGTGTAGTATTTATCATCGGCGTAAAATTAATATCTGCACCAGGTGGGATTGTTTACAAAGACATGCAGAGGTGGGACATTATAAGGAGGTCCATGAACCTCAGCAACTACATATGTCGAATTGAAATACCATCTCACCTTAAATTTTGCAACGGTCTCAAGTGTGCTTAAGAGAGCATACAGAGACTATGTAGGCAACTTAGCTGCTTCCTTGTATTTTGTTTGCACAAACAGTTCCTGGAACCTTTACACAACCTGCAGTACAAAGACAAAAATTAACATGATGATTACACTAATATATAGTACTGTAGTTTAATAAACCTATGTTTTTAAGAAAATGAGGGACGAAAGACAGTTTACTAAACCTATAGCTCACTAAAATACAGAAAAGCAGCAGTGACAACACACAATGTAGGGTGCTATCAGTGCTGCTTTTAGGCAAATGATAACTAGCAACAACATACCTCATATGCAACCACACCACCAGACTCTAAATCTTGGAGAAGGGTTGCTGTAGAAACAGCTCCAGTTGTTGAAATGATGCGCACTGCTATTGGGCCTTATTGTGAGAAGTCATTTATTCTGGCAGTAAGTTGGGTCATAGAAATTAAATTAGTTTATATGCATCCCAATACTAAATTTGACTTATGCCTATCACTATCCTACTAACCAACGAGTGCCATGCATAAATATGTATTAGTTGATAGAAAATTACAGTATGTAGCACAACAATTCAAAATAGGCTATAACAGCAATTTAAGAATCATATATGTTTTAATCCAAAATTTTATTTTTATCAATTTCAATTTGTAATAAATCAGGATGCATCAGGTTTAGGCCTTCATTGGTAACACCTAAAACACAATACCACATGACAAACTTAAAAACACACACCAATTGTATAGTTACAGTACCTAAACTCGCAGGAACACAAGAACAAAAACATATGCATGGTTGACAATAGCATTGGAAGTTGTAGCATAACAAGGAGTGACAAGCAAACCTAATACTTGAATCCATGGGAGAGCATCTCATCAGCTTCGTCCAACACAAACATCTTGATATTGTCAGGGCGGAGTGGCTGCCTACGCAACTGGTGTGCCCACAACAACATGCACACCACTAGCAAGAATCCTTTGGTCGTCACAGACAAATGTTCCACCAACACAGGCATGCACTTTGACAACCAAATAGTCCCCAAGAAGCATGCATAACCTTCTGAATTTGCTGAGCAACCTCATGGGTTGCACCAAGAACCAAGGCCTGGCACTCAAACAATCCATAATCAAGATGCTATAAGATTCTAGAACAGAAGATAGTTGTTTTTGCAGTTCTAGATTGGGCTTACTGAATCACATCAAGCCCCTCACAGAAGGGAACAATTTGCATTTGCTGAATAGCTAATGGCTTCTCAAAACCTAAAGAATGCAAATGCAAATTAAGTTATGCAATTGTAGGGCAGATCAAAACTTAATGCATAAAGGAATATCAGGAAGTAAAATGAGATTTGTATATACCATAGGCATAAAATGCCTCTCACAAGGTTCTCTTGTAGCCCCATGTTGTCAAAACTTTCAAAAACTTCATCATACAAAGTGAACAAGTCTTCAGTCCTGTACATTTCAAGCATGGTACAAAAGTTAAGTAAATGAAAACTTAGGGCAAGTGAAGAACTAAACATAGCATCAAAGTGACTAAGTAAACAAATATATGCATGAGGACTTACAGTAGCTCCTGCATTTTCTAGTCATATTGCTTGTCGTCAAACTAGGACCCTTCTGGTGCCAATCCTGCCATGGCTGTAATGGAGAAGGTAATCAATAAATCACAAAGTCAACACACTATGGATGAAAGACCAGACCAACTAACAAAATTGGCTAACCTTGAAAAGGGAGCAATAATTCCATTTGATAATGGACAAGATTGACAAGCACGGAACAAAGACGACACTGCACGGTCAAGTACACAAAATAAGTATCGGTAGAAACTATAGCTTATTTGGGCAACCATTCCTATGCTGGTTCAAATGTGCGTTAACTAAGAAAGGATCCACAAATGGCAGTCTTCGTTTCTAACATTTACCAATGTTGTCATTCTTGCAGAGTTTCATATGATTGTTGCACTAAAGGGATCTATTTTAGTATTCAGAATATTTAACAGAGATAAAAAAGTACATAGTGAGCTGATGCTCAAACATACACAAAATAGAGATGAAAATAAAAATTTGTGGGGTTTGTGTTGCCACAAAACACAATTAACATATTTCAAAGATATGCTAGCACAAATCACAAAAAAAAATCTATGAAAGGACAAGGATAAAAAGGAGGTGTGTGTTGGCACAAATCATAACAAAGATGTAGTCTTTGCTAGCACAAATCACAATAAACAAAGTTTAAACATGTGTTAACACAAATAACAAGAAACAAAAATTCTATGAAAGGACAAGGACAAAATGAGATGTGTATCGGCACAAAACCACAAGTAAAAAAATGTAGTGTGTGCTAGCATAATTTTTTCTATGAAAGGACAAGGACAAAAAAGATGTGTGGGCTGGCACAAATCACAATATACAAAGAAAAAGCTAAGCTAAAACAAATCACAAGATGGGGGCCGATACAAGCCAATGGTGGTCTTGGGGGAAAGAAGAAACTCACATTGTTGTCAGAAGTCCATAGGGTCAAGTTGTCACACAGAAGCTGCATGATCAACATGCTGTCATTGTAGGACTCCTCTATGAGGCTGTCTAGCTTAGAGATTGCCTCATCAAAAGCCTACAACAAACATTAGCAGCTCCAGTGCTGCTGTGAATGATGTTAAAACTAGCAGCCCTCGCACCCCTCCAGTCCTTAGCTGAGGGCCCATCAACATTTTTCTAGGTAGCTGCAAGGATCCACACTTGCCACATTAAAAAGACCATAAACAGATTGAAAAAATAGGTTTTCTATTTAACCTATTTTGCAAAAGCTTACCAGTGATGGCATGAACAATGGTCATCAGACCCTCAACAATACTGAACTTGTCATTGATAACCTACAACATAAATAAATAACCAATTTTAGATAATATAGGATCCCTAAGAGCAATTTATGTCAGCAGTAAAGGAACATAGGCACCTTAGCAAGAGGAGCAAGGCAGTTGGTTGTGCAGCTAGCATTGGAGACAATGTTCCACTGGTGAAGATGAATCACTATCAGAGGATAATGTTCCACCATAGCTTGAGGTTAGAACCACACAAAGCAATTCAAAGCCTTCAGAAACTCTAGACAACACCACCACCTTGGATTTATAGTTAGAAGTTGTAGCACCTTCACAAACTCTATCAAAATAGCCATCACCGTATGACCTTGCGAGAAGCAAGGTGTTGTGTGCTAACACAAATCACAATAAAAAGACAAGGACAAAAATCAAACACACCCTAATAAAAATCAAACACAAGTTAAGAACAAAAGATAAACTTGTGCCGAAACATTGGCTGATAACTACAGTAGGTTTATTTACCAATTTGTATATATGGAATTAACAGCCACCAGACTCAATGGCAAACACTAACTGGCTGGTCACCAACTGAATTCTCTATTGATTCCTCATAATTTTCAAGCACATCTTCAAAGCCAACCAAAGTAACCGTGGCCTGGATAGACTTCTTTCCACTAAGCATGATTGCAATAGATTTCTTCATCGACATGCTATCTGCAGCCTGTAAGATACACAATAATTGGTACTGATGAACTTAGCTCGGCATGTACAGAGAGAATATACAATCCAAATAGATGCTAAAAATGAGAATTAAAATAAAAATGCACTTACATATACAATCAAGTCCTTCTTTCTTTAAATGAAGAACCATATCATTTTCTAGAGCATGACCTTGACCTACCTTAAGAATCTACTGCATAACAAAAGTGAAAGAGAGTCAAGTTTAGATACTGCAACAAGAAAGCAAATGGGGGTGGTAGGGCTAATAAGGATCAAGAGCTCATAATGTGATAATGGACAAGGGATCACACCTGCTTTGATGATAATTATTTTTTGTTCTGTTGTCATGTCGAGGGAGAAAAAACTCTAATCAGAAACTGAACAACTTTTGGAGCAATCCGCCATGGACACTTTAGAAATAATTATCATCAGCACCTAAAGACAACTTGTAGGGAATCTCCTAATGTTTGTAGGCTAAAATCAAAATACAAATAATATAGCAAGCTTATACAACCAAATTGATTATACTTAGAACTACAATTACTCCCTGAAAGCATGTGTCATTAGAACATAGAGGACATTCAACAAAATATACCATGTTCAAACTAAAAAAAGGTAATGCAGGTAAGATCACTAACCGGATCAGACCGTCATTTTTAGAAGAACAAGAGGGACCTCCACAACCCTCAAGCTTGTCCTTGTCTTCGCTACCAAATGACAGCTATAAGTCTTGTCCTTATCTACTTAGAATAATTATCTAGAGTAGTTGGTGGCTGTGTCAGCCATTATCTTTATCCCTAGCATCTACTTTAGCATATCTAGAATATGTTGTAGTTTTCTTAAGGCTCAAGCAAGCTTTCTTAAGGCTCAAGCACGCTATCCTATATGTATCCTCAACCTGCCATAGTTGTGGAATGGCTAATAAAATCTAAAATTTAGCCCCAAACCTATGTTTTGGTTCTAACAAATGGTATCAGAGCCTAAGTTCATTTGGGTTCTACCATTACCCCATCCCAATCCATCGCCATGTCTCTCCACTCCTCATCCTCTTCCTCCAACCGTTCCACCACCTCCAGCATACATGTTGTAGCGGCTATAGCAGCCAGGCGTGAGGAGGCGATGGCCGAGCGTGCAGCAGCAGTGGCGCGGGTGGCTTGCATTGCCCAGATGGAGCTTGCTATGGCGCATGTGGCTAAAGCAGCCCACCAGGCAGTAGCAGAGGTGTGGGAGGCAGCAGCAGTGGTGGCTACGCTCCGCACGGAGGCGGACGCAGGTGAGCAGGAGGACTACGGTGCCTGAGTGGGTGCGTCGGATGTAGGAGCAGACGCCGAGCAGGCCTGGCCCAACGTGGGTGGCTTGGGCAGACGCTGTGGACATGAGGCTGGCGACCGCGATGGCTTCGACAACTGACGTGGATGCGACACGGGCCGCTTTGACGGACGACGCCATGACTTCGACTGGGACAAGCGGGCAGCATGTGACGCCAACGCCTGGCTAGAGTGGGAGGAGCGGTGCAAGGCATAGGACCTAGGTGGATGGGATGCTGGCACACGGAGCCCTCATAGGCAGTGCACCTCCCCTTCCCCAGATGGTGCCGTGGTCGCTATGGCTGGCCCGGCTCCCCTCACATCATGTAGACCATCATCAAAGACGTCAGCGGCGGATGGCCCATGCTCACCAAGACCAACTACGCCGAGTGGTCCATGGTGATGAAGGTGAAGATGCAGGCGCGACGCATGTGGGATGTAGTATGGTACAACGATGTTGACGTCGATGAGGATCGGTGGGCACTGGAGGTGCTTCTTGCTGCTATTTCGATGGAGATGCACTCTTCCCTTGTGAACAAGTGGACCACCAAGGATGCTTGGGACACCATCACAGTGACACGCATCAGCAGTGATTGCGTCCATAGGTCGATGCTTTAAAAGCTACGTCAGGAGTGGGAGAACTTGGCTTTCAAGCTGGGTGAGGATGTCGACGACTTCGCTCTCTGCCTCAACACCCTAATGCAGCAGTTGGTGCGGTACGGTGACAATGACATCGATGAGGAGAGAGTTGTCGAGAAGTTCCTCCATGTCGTCCCCTAGAAGTACTCGTAGGTCGCCATCGCGATCGAGATGTTGCTAGATTTATCTAAATTGTCGATCGAGGAGGTGACGGGTCACCTCAAGGCCATCGATAACCATGAGCAGATACCTCCCTCAGAGTCGGTCACCATTGATGGCAAGCTTCTCTTCACTAAGGAGCAGTGGCTCGCTCACCAGCGGGAGCGGAAGAAGAGGGAGGCCTTGGGTTCTTCGGCTTCGGGTTTGTCGAGCAGCCGCAAGCGTCGGCTGCACAAGCGGGACAAGGCGCGTGGTGGTGCTCCTAGCAAAGCTTGCCATGACAACACCTATAACAACTGTGGGAGGTCTAGCCACTGGGTCAAGGACTGCCAGTAGGCGAAGCACGGTGATCTGGCACACATCGTGCAAGCATAGGAGGGTGACAAGCTAGCTCTGTTCTTCATACATGGGAGCATCGAGTCACACTCCTCTCCTACACCGGCCACCGCCGCGCTCCTCCACCTCAACAAGCCATGGGCTCACGCCTTCCTTAACAACGAGTTTGGCGGTGACAAGATCGATGGGTGGTACCTCGACACTGGCGCCACCCACCACATGACTGGGCGATAGGAGTTCTTCTTTGAGCTCAAGTTCAGTGTTCGAGGCTCCATCAAGTTCGGGGATGCCTCCACCATGGAGATCAAGGGTGTCGGCTCCATCATCTTCACCGCCAAGACCGATGAGCACCGACTGCTCACCGGTGTCTACTACATCCCCATACTGAGGAACTCCATCATCAGCCTGGGATGGCTAGATGAGAATGGCTCACGTGTGGAGATCGCGCATGGGGTCTTACGTATCTAGGATCACCATCGTCGCCTTCTCATCAAGGTGAATAGAGGCCCCAACCACCTTTACATCCTCCACGTGCAGGTGGCACAACCCATGTGTCTTGCAGCCCACTGTGATGATGACTCCTGGCGATGGCACAAGCACTTTGGGCACCTCAACTTCGAGGACCTGAAGTAGCTTGGCAACAAGGAGATGGTGTAGGGCATGCCACGAGTCAAGCACGTGGTGCAATTCTATGACACCTGCATCATCACCAAGCAGTGGCGGCTTCCCTTTCCCCACTAGGCGAGCTTCCATGCCAAGGAGAAGCTAGAGCTCGTGCATGGTGACCTCTGTGGCCCCATGACACCAGCCACACCTAGAGGCCGGTGCTTCTTCCTACTCCTCATTAACAATGTGTCCCGCTACATGTGGGCGGTCCTGCTCGACACCAAGGTGGCTGTGGACGCCATCAAGCACCATCAAGCTACTACGGAGAAGGAGTGCATCCGCAAGCTTCAGGTGCTATGCACCGATAATGGTGGCGAGTTCATAGTGGCTGAGTTCACGGTGTACTACGCTGACAAGGGGATCTAGCGCCACTTCTCCTCACTATACACCCCATAGTAGAACGGTGTCATTGAGCGTCATAGCTAGATGGTGGTGGCCACCGCCTGTGCCCTCCTCAAGCAGAGAGGGCCATCCATCTACTGGGGGGAGGCGGTGATGACTACCGTCCATCTCCTTAACCGCTCACCCACCAAGGCCCTTGATGGCAAAACACTATATGAGGCCTGGCATGGGTGTAAGCTAGTGGTGAGCCACCTTCGTGTCTTCAGCTATCTCACCTTTGCTAAGGAGCTCAACCATGTTGGCAAGCTCGATGACTGGAGCACGCTAGGGGTCTTCATCGTCTACATGGAGGGCATCAAGGCCTACCACATCCTTGACCCTATAACACAGCGCGTCCACATCTCCCAGGATGTCGTGTTCGACGAAGGGTGAGGCTAGGCCTAGGACAAGGTGGTGGACGATGGCTGGACTTCGACTCTCAGAGACTTTGTCGTCGACTAGTCCACTTTGAGGGAGTCGGGGGAGCTAGTAGCGCATCTTCACCGAGCTCGTCTACCTCAGCACCTGGCTTGCTATCAGCTCTAGTGAGTACTCCACCACCTACACCACAAGCAAGTCCTCCACCACCTATACCATTGGCTATGCCCCACTCTCCTACACCGGCTCCCCAATCTCCTACATTGGTGCCCACACCTCTGAGATCAGCACCAGTAGCCTTGGTCCATGATGAGCAGCGCATGGTGGAGTTTGCCACTCCGCTATCCGACAATGAGGATCGCATTGATGCCTACCACGATGATGAGCCTCTGCACTACTGTACCTTGGACAACATCTTTGGTGATCAACTCATTCTTGGACTGGTGGTGCACTACTTCAAGGCAGAGCTGCACTTGGTGTAGGAGGATGGTGAGCCCTGCTTCTTCACTGAGGTGGAGGGAGACATGGCATGGCGCTCAGTGATGCAGCAGAAGATGGACATGGTTGAGTGGAACCAGACATGGGAGCTAGCAAATCTTCATGTCGGTCACTACGCCATCACCCTTAAGTGGGTCTACAAGCTCAATAAGGATGAGGCTAGGGCGGTGATCAAGCACAAGGCGTGTTTGGTGGCGCACAGGTTCATCCAGTAGGAGGGAGTCGACTTCGATGATGCCTTTGCGCCTGTTGCGTGGATGGAGTCTGTCCATCTCCTCCTCGTACTGGCAGCCCAGGAGGGTTGGTGTGTGCATGAGATGGACGTCAAGTCTACCTTCCTCAATGGTGACCTGAAGGAGGAGGTCTACATCCACAAGCCACTAGGATTCGTCATCCCCATCAAGGAGAACAAGGTTCTTCACCTACGCAAGGCCCTCTATGGCTTGTGGTAGGCACCCTGAGCTTGGAACACTAAGCTGGACTCCACTCTCAAGCAAATGGGGTTCCAGCAAAGTCCTCATGAGGCTATAGTCTATCGGCAGGACAAGAGAGGCAATGCCCTATTGGTAGGCGTCTATGTCGATGATTTGGTGATCACCGGCACCAAGGAGGCTGAGGTGGAGTCATTCAAGGATGAGATGAAGGTGACCTTCTAGATGAGCAACTTGGGCCTTCTCTCCTTCTACCTAGGGATCAAGGTCCACTAGGATACCTCTGGCATCTCCCTTCACCATACCATCTACGCCAAGCGCATCGTCGAGTTGGGTGGGCTCACCGGCTCCAACCTAGCATACACTCCCATGGAGAAGAGGCTAAAGCTGAGCCACGACAGCATGACAAAGGAGATCAATGCCATGTGGTACCAATGCATTATGGACAGCCTTCGCTACCTCGTCCACACATGGTCAGACCTGACATTCACCATTGGCTATGTTAGTCGGTTCATGTAGCGACCAACGATGGAGCACGAGCAAGCCATCAAGAGGATCCTCCGCTATGTCGCGGGCACTTCTAACTATGGCTTGCACTACCCGAGGTGTCCCGATGCGAGCACTTCATCGGGTACAGCAACAGCAACCTTATCGGTGACATCAACACAAGCAAGAGCACCAGCGGGATGCTATTCTTCCTCGACAAGTGTCTAATCAGCTGGTAGTCGGTCAAGCAGCAGTGGTGGCTCTATCTAGTTGCGAGGCAGAGTACATCGCTGCCACAACCACTTTGACTCAAGCTCTCTAGTTGGCTCGGCTGCTAGGTGATCTCCTAGGTAGAGACGCAGAAGCAGTGGAGCTTAGGGTGGATAGCAAGTCCGCCTTGGCCTTGGCGAAGAACCCCATCTTCCATGAGTGTAGCAAGCATATCTGAATCAAGTACCACTTCATTAGGAGCTGCTTGGATGAGGGGAGCATCAAGGCCGGCTATATCAACACCTAGGATCAGCTCGCTGACCTTCTCACCAAGTCCCTTGGGCGGGTCAAGTTTTAGGAGCTTCTTGCCAGGATTGGGATGGTTCAAATTCCCCAGAAGGCACCACACAAGACTTAGGGGAGAATGACAGCTATAAGTCTTGTCCTTATCTACTTAGGATAATTATCTAGAGTAGTTGGTGGCTGTGTTAGCCCTTATCTTTATCCCTACCATCTACTTTAGCATCTCTAGAATATGCAATAGTTTTCTTAAGGCTCAAGCAAACTTTCTTAAGGCTCAAGCAAGCTATCCTATATGTAACCCCAACCTGCCACAGTTGTGGAATGGCTAATGAAATCTAAAATTTAGCCCCAAACCTATGGTTTGGTTCTAACACCAAAGGTTACTACATTAACACATAGTGGACAAAAAAGACACACTAACAGAGAAAGACATAAACTTAGAATAATGGTAAACAAACAGTTCACATCAAGCATCCAAACAAACCATCCAACCAAATATTATCATCCACTTTAGTTTAGCCTTTTGACTGTAGATTAATATTTACAACCACTTTAGCACCAATTGTTCTCATCAACGTAGCTGCTTCTTTACAAAGTACCATGCACTCATAGCATGAATCTACACCCTACATGACATGAACCTAAACACAAGATCTAAACACAACAAGCAGGCCATGCTCTCTTGTAGTACTTTTCGTAGACCTGAGAAAAAATATTAGAAACAAATATCAATTGAGTACATGATGGAACAATACACAAAGTGATATTGCAACTAGTATTACCTCAGCATCATATTCCATCACTTTAGATCTACCATCAACAGAACAATTGTATTAATTGAAAATCATGTCATTGGCGTACTTGATATGAAGATGCCCAATATCAGCTTCATAAAACTTGTCCATCAAATAGACATTTAGGTCCCAAAGCTCTAGATTCTTCATTGCAAAGATACCACTATCATTGCTAAAGCTAAAACAAGATATGAGAAAGACAAGACAGAATATTATAAGCACCACACAAAATGATATGATCTAAAAATATCAAAAAAGGCTGTACTTAACCTAATTCTTAGTCTGCTGAGGTACATCTGCATAGATAACTTCATATCTATGGAACCCAAAGTCAATTTGAATAACTTCACTCCAGAGTGTGGTCAAGTTTGGTATCTAAAAGGAGGTAGAGAAAATAATTAGAGTGCAGATATATTTTTTTTCTTATTTGAACAAAATTTCACATTGCATTCAAATAAAAAGATGTGAATCCATGTGCTGCTGCTACTTACAAATTCATCACGGACAACTTTATCGAAATGTGAGTTTGCTCCAAAATATAGAGTACATGAATCCAAGATTACAATCAATCTTCGATTGAAATACACAACAACGACATACCACCGATCATGGAATAGAATTGAAAAATAAAGCTGACAAAATAACACATAATGAAAAAGAAGGGATTACTAGCACAACTGCATTGCACACAACATATGTGCTAAAGCTTAAAAAAATTTAAAAGGATGTGTTACTCACATATTGGTTGTATGCTAATGACCTTGCACGACAAGCACCCTTAAAGCATTTCACTGCATTCTCATATAGCTCCTTCTCCTTGCTATCATTAGGACTGTGATTTCCAATAAAATAGTCCTACAAAAATAGATTGGTCAATATTATTTTATTTGATATAGTTACCACATGTAATTGAGAAAAAAGAAATAAATGACACTTACACCAACTTTAAAGAAGAAATAATGCTTGTAAGAATTCTTAGGGTGTTTCCTATGGAATAACAATATGCACAAAGCATTCACTATAAAGTAATGGACCTTTCCTTGAGGCTTAAGAGAACTTGCAAGTGCACTTAATTTCACAACCACTTGCCCATAATCGATTACTGCAAGACTGAAACAAATGGAAACAATTCATAATTACTTGATTCAAGTGTACTCATGAGTGATGAAAATGCTGAGGAGGTTGTAAACATTTAAAACTTACTCAGAATGTTCAGTTTCTGTCATCTTCAAAACAACAACATACACATCAGCTTCTAGTCTGGACACTATCATCTTCGAATGAGGCATCATATAAGGGCTCAACTTCTATTTGCTTGGGATCACTGTCCTCCTAGGACGATGAACAGTCAACTTTGCACTAGAAGAGTACCAAGGACCTTGGTTTGAAAAGGACTCAGAGTCATCTGATAAACTATTACTTCCCATACTTTTTGTAGAAATAGAACTCCCACCTCGATGGGATGGAAGAGGTGTAGGTGCTTGCAAAATCAGGAAAAAAATATAAAGTTGTTCAAAAATCATAAAGTAAAAATTGGCATAACCAGGTTCATACTATTTCATTCTATTCTCTAACTACCTAACAAACAAGCACACAAATAAACATGATTGAGAGGTATAAAGAAGGGGCCAACAAAAATGCTTCTATTGCCTTTATTCTCAATATATACAGCACTAGTACCGCTAAGGTACACTAGAGTATGGACAATACTACAACTACTTGTACTAGCTATTACATGACTGAGAGCAGCCCCAACTACTAACAATTGTCCTTCCACTACCATGTGTAACACCCTCGGTGTTACGCCTTAATCAAAATACTAAACCATATCATGAGCATCATGTTTATGTATTATTGCATGTGGTAAATGAGAAATTAAATTTTATTGCACTAATTCTCAAATTGAGCTCTAATTTATTCCTTGTCCAAATTGTCCTTCCAGCACGTCATCTCTCTCCACGTGAGAGCTCCATAGCCACAAAGTCAAATGATAAATTATTGTCATTCACTAATTATTAGCATACCACTTGGCAAGATTTTTATCTCCATCAATCTCGCGACGCGCCACTGTCATCTCTCGTTGTTCTAATTATCCCGCCTTTACTTCGCTTGCTAATCACCTTGCAAAATTATCAGTGCATGACGCGCTGCCGCTGCCATAGTGTGTCGCACACGCTACGCATTAATCTCACTCACAAGTTTGGCTCACAGTGCACGCACCCTTTCCTCACGCACACTATAGCTGTGAAGAATTTCCTCACGCAGCAATGCAGCAGTGAAGTTTTTTCCATACGTCGGCTGTAGCAGTGCAGAAAACACTGTTCACGCGTGGAAAACACTGTTCAAGCATGGAAACACTGTACCTCCGCAGAAAACACTGTTCATCCGAGCAAGCACGTCATTCCCGCGGCGTTTTATTACCTTTAAGCAAGCTAGTTTAGCCACTAACCTTACAACGCGTCGCTGTCGCATCTTTGCTTCTCCATTCCTACATCTCCTGTCTTTAAAAGGATACACCGAGCTATTTCGCTCCGCTGCTCACTTGCTTCTCTCAAATCAAGTTTCTCTGTTTTTGCCCGTGAAAGCTACGTCTATCAATTTCTCCCCGAGCTATAATCAGCTGAGGTAGCTAGTTTACAATTGATTTTCTTATTCTCTAATGTTTCCTTGACCTGTGGTCTCCTCCTCCATTAATTCCTTGACCTACATGAATAAACCAGCACCCCACTGCCAGGCACATTTAGCCCAAAGCCCACTCCAGTCCTAACATGCTCGTAAGTCCAAGACCACTCAAAGTTCATCCTTGAATTAATTCTCTCATGACCAAAGACCACACCACCGCACATAGCACGGAGCCAGAGGACAACCCTGCCAACTCGTTCATGCTTCCTGACTACCTGGCTTGTCATGACCACCCACAACCAGTGCTATATATGGTTCTGCTCCGCTCCACGCAGGGCAAGCAATTGCTAAGCTCCCTGGTGTCTCTCCTCTTGCATTGCCTCCGCACATCGATCACCGTAGGTGGCACTTCATTCAATTCTGAGGTAGCTAGCCTGCAAGAACTCCTTCATTCTTCTTCTTATTTTCTTGACCTGTGGTCTCATCTAGTATTTCTAGACCACAGTTATGTGCAAGTCAACAAGTCCAATAGCGTGATTAGCCTCCTCCAATAATATCATTTTCTTCATCTCTAGAGCTCATTTGAATTTATTTATTGTGAAATAAATTTTGTTAGATTCATAAATTCATGATCTATCTGTTAGTGTAATTAGTTCGTATAGTTCAGTGATACCTTTAGGGTTACTTTATTATTTCAAGATGCGTATTATTATTATGGTTATTTAGAGGATGAATTTTTGTGATGCTTTGGTAGAAGTGCTAGCCCTAGAATTCTTTTACAGTAGGTTCATTGTATTATTATGTGCTCACTATAATTTTTGTGGCCTTAGAATAGGTTGATAAATATGGTAGCTAGTGCACCTTGTTTTATCATATATATAGTAAATTGATATCAGCAATAAGGATGCCTTTAGTTGCTAAGATAATACATGAAATGTTTCATACCTGTTTAGTGGGAATAATAGGTAACTTTGTGTATTAGTCATTAGAGTTAGCTTAGTAGCTTGGTAGATGTATTCTTATTTTAAGAGTTGCGGTTGCCTATATATTAATTATTGCATCATCATCACTGCATGCATATAGAGGATGAGCCACTAGAGATCGTGACCTTCAGCGAGCAGGAGTACGACGAAGTCGTCGAAGAGTATGAGGAGATCCTCGTGCAGGAGGACGTTCCGGAGCCACCCGTCACTGACTTTGCTGACATCACGCCTGCCCAAGGCAAGCCCCAATGCATAACCCCTATTTTTAAATGACCACTGAATATATTTATATGATATGCATTTACGTTACAGGCATTTTATGGAAGCTACATGCATAAATATATCCACCATGAGTCCTACTAGTATAGGTCGAGTAGCTGCTATGCTCAGGATGTCGGTAGCGTGAGTAACCTGTCGTTACTCGCAAATAGGTGATTAAACTATGATATCATGATGAAATAATGGAAAGGAAAATGGTGACCGGACAGGGATGTGGATTTGGTACTAGTGGGTGTGAGGGGTTGTGTCCTGCGGCCAATAGGGCATAGCCCGGTTACACTTTTTCCCTATTTGTGTCGATTAAGGACCGGTCGTTGCATATGACTCTAGGCAAGTCACAAATTATTGTCCCGAGCACATACTTGGGTATGGGCGCAGGAAAGGCTTACTGCTCTCTTGTCGTGGATCCGGTTCTTTCTGGACCGACTGATGGGAAGAGGAGGTGGTGGAGGTCCTTGCACTGTACTGAGTTCGGGACTCAGAGGCGGGGGCTTAGAGTCCAAGTTTGGACGGGGACCTGGACACCCAGGACAGGAGAGTGGTGGGTTAGTCCTGCTTGTGCCTGGGGTACAAGCGGGGCATGTGTCTTCGAGGCACCCAGCTGGGCACATTGATTCACGAATCGCCGGGTTATCCGGTACGGCTTGTCTGCGGTTTAGCACCGTAGTAAGAACTGGAAGTGGAAAAAAAAGAAGGAACAATATCGATTGCTCAACTCTTGCTTGAAAGTAGAACAGGTGCTTATATAGATTGACTAGATGAAAACTTAATATGGCTGATGATAATAATGTATCAATAAGGACTCACTATTAGTATTGCTTTTTGCTAAAAGAGAACCAGCAAACCATAAAGCCTAGCATATTCCTTGGAGTCGGGAAAGTATTCCCACTATCGGATAAGTCTTGCGAGTACATTATGTACTCAAGGTTTATTTACCCCTGTTGCAGGTGACGCTTGAGGAGTTCCTTGTGTGGAGGATCCATCTGGTGGGCTCAGACGAAATCCTCGTTATCTTATCGCTAGATGTTATCTTTTATTATTCCGCTGTTTATCATTCCACACTCTGTATTTGGTATTGTAATAATGTACTTTTCAAGAAACTCTAATGTATGAGATAGACTTGTGTTGTAACTCGTTTTCATTATTGGATCCTTGGAAAAAATGTGGATCTTTCGGGTTCTCCCTTGGGGTGTGCCCGACGGACACCGCTCGCTGTAGTTACTTTTGGGGTGCTTAGTGTCTGATGGAAGACGAGCGCCTTCGTAAGTATGCTATTTCGGGTGGTTCTGCCACACCATGGCTGCAGCAAAAGCAAAATCAGCAGGTTATCTCATAAGATAATTGTTCCAAATTGATAAAACTAGAAATGCCAATTTACAATGTCATGAACTAATTAAAAAGAACCAATTTTGTGCACTGAATCTAACTAGCAGGTGGGGACACAAACCAAAGAAAAACAAAGAGAAACCTAGTGGGATTCCTCATTACTAGGATGCTGCTTCTTAAGTGAATTAGCCTAGTACTGGTCGTCTAGTAGGATAAGACACCAGAGCACACTTTGCTGGTAGAAAAAAGCCGTCAATGAACACCCAGCAAAGTAGAAAAAAGGTAGAGAGAAAGTGTGGCCCAACAAAGTAAAAAATGGGCTATGCCCTACTGATCATTGAAGAACAAACATTTAAAAAATAGCAAATAGCAAAAACCCAAAAATAGCCAATACGTAACAACAGAAACATGCTGCAACCTACGACTATTTGATCATGGAATAGAACCGTAGCTACAAGAAACCCTTTTTATTGTTCTATGTGATAATCAATGATAGAGCACCAGCATATTGACTTAAAACAAAAAAAAAGAACCAGAAAACACAAAACTCACTTTTAGTTGGAGCTTCTAACGTGTAGTTGCAGCTTTAAAAGGTAACAATGTGGCTTCTCTCTAACGATTCTCATCTAAAGTACAAGTTGTACCAGATACTAGACCGACATGACGCCTCAGTTTAGGATCTTCAACATAATTACCTAAATCATCCTCAAAATCAAACATTCTAATGGATGGTATGCTAGGACTATTAAAGTAAGGAGCCTTCTTCTTCATATAAGGTTTCTCAACAGGTGCTTTCCCTGCATAATTAAATATGAAATTTGTAAAGAAGGTTGAAACTTACAGGTGATAAGAACAGATATTGCACATGTCAAATACCATAATTGTAGTATTTCAAATGTGTAATTTGCTGCTAATAAATGTGCAATCTAAAAATAGGTACTAACCAGTACGATCCAAAGCAGGAGCTACATTTTTAGCCAATTGAGTTTCTTCTGAATGGCATGGAATAGTTTTTGGGTCTGAAAACATTGTCTTCAGACTAGAAGCAGTTTGGATATTCTTCAATGCATCTAATTTCACATTGTCCTTGGACTAAAAACAATTAGAAAAAATGGGTGTCAACTAACACATGATCAGAACAAGATAGAATACTCATGGCAGAAATATAGGAGAACAAATACATATTGATTCTGGCTATTCATTCATTTATTTGCTAAAATCATGAAGCTATAGCAAAATGGCTCAAGGCACAGGTTGCTGCAGCTCTTCACTTTACTAAAGATAATGAAGTCCTTGTCTCTACTCTAAACAATAACAACATGCCACACTGGTGACTAAGGCCAAATGCCCAATGCTAGCAGACTACATAGCTCTCAACACAGAAGACCTATGAATACATGTGAACCAGCTTCTCAACACAGAGAGGTGATAAAGGAAAACACAAACCAAAAGCTCCAAAAACTCAATTGAAATTTCTCAACCTACTATTGAAGCATCACAAAGGAATGCCAAGCAAAATTGCTAATCAAAAGCTATTTCCCTACTTCCTCATGTCTGTGACACAACTCTAGAGAAAGATATGTGAGGGCTGCAACCTAATCATATACAAGAGAAATGGGTGATGCATGATTGAAGCTCATGAGATATTTGAGGGCTGCATGAGCAAAGAAACAACAGCTCTGAATGTTCATAGTAGATCATACAAGAGACAAAGGGAAGTTTAACTTACAATTTCATTTAATGACATAGATACGGTCTCATGTGGACATTCTGCATAATTGTCACTCTGATTCAGAGAATCATCAGCATTCCTTCTACTAGACACTTCTCCTGCACAAAGATCACACTGATACATTGTCCAGTTTGAATGATATATTTGTTAAACATTTTTTTCAAGAACAGGACAAACCTAGGGTCTTCACAATCTTATCCATTGAGGGTCCAGTAGCTCCACTACTACTTTCAACTGTCTAATCAATGACAAAATAGATGGGACAAGTCAAAATTCTTAATTACAAGTCAAAATATATAGAGGACATGAAAGTTGAGTGGTGTATAAATAATAATTGTTTCTTATGTTGTTTCGCATTATCACAATTGTTCAACAACAAATTAACTGTCCCTCTCCATACCAGATTGCAATTGTGATTCAAGCTATAATGTAATATTAAAGAAAAGCTCTACAACAAGTAGCAATAGATCAAAACAAACAAAAAGAGGTGGAAGATTAGAACCAACTAGAAGTTTGGTTTGCATTTGCTAAAAGAAAATAGAAAACTATGGCCATGTATGCTATGGATGTGCACAACAGAGTGCATGCATGCATTTGTTTCCTTTTCTCATGCATGTTCGAGAAAAAATTGTCAAACATGTAAGATCTCGAGGCCAGAATATTTACATCTTTCATATTGATGATGAACACAAAACTATAAAAGAATAGTATACTGCATAGGAGTATAGGGCAATCATGCCATGTTCAAGATCTAGTCACATATGATCCATTTTATAATCACACATGAGGTTCACAAAAAGAGGTGTATAACAAATCATTCAAGCATTCAACAGTTCAACATTCAACAATTTAGTTCAAGCCCTCAATTCCCTTGTGCCATTAGCATATTGTATCTTATGAAAATATTGATGCCAACAACACTATGTGTAAATTCCCCCATAAAATAAGTTTTCACACATGCACTACAATGAGTAGGTCCCTAATATAACCCCACAAATCCACAGCTGCCAACCCCACACCCTCGAACCCAAGCATTAAATTCCATGTTTAAGCATCATTTCTCCCTTGAAAACCTCACAACAATAAATACAAGCACAACCATGGGGGAATGAGACTTGTTTAGCACTCTATAGCTAGCTGTTGGCCCCTACTAGTAACTGGAATGGAGACTTTTACCCTACTGATCATTGAAGAATAGACATTCGAAGATAGCAAACAACACAAACCCAAAAAAAGCCAATACCAAACAGCAAAAACATGCTGCAACCTATGCCTATAAAGTATTTTGCAGCACTATCTACATATAGCAGTGAGGTGCACACATAAGAAAAAAAGAAACAGGCAAACATAGAAACTCACTTTTAGTTCGAGCTTCTGATGTTTACTTGCAACATTAGAAATTATGACCGGGGCTTCTTCAACAACTATAGGATTATCCTTTGCACCTCCAGTTCCAGTATGATCCAATACACTTGCCTAAAATTCAAAAATACATTATCTAGCGAAATAATTTTGTACTGAAATCACTATTCTAAACACAATAACATAATCAACAAAAGAAAATTTTGAATAGAGATGATCCATCAATTTAGAAAATACAAAACAGAAGGAAAATGAATAAGATGCAGGAACATTGACCTCATCATCATCATCTTTTCTGCAACTAAGAGGGGATTTTCTAAGATGTTGAGATAATCCATGTCGAGTCCTAGAAGCTACACTATCAGGACTCGAAGTTTGTGATGCATAGTTTTTCCTCTTCCTCTTCCTTGTACCTAAATCTGCACCTAAAAATATTTATAAGAGTATGAACAAGAGATACAAAGTTAACTCAATGCTGAAACAATGTTACAAAACACTTCATGTACCTTGAGTTGATGAGTTATTGGAAGAAATAATTACAGTTGCCTGAGAAACACCGCAATTGTCACTACCAAAACATTGTATGCAATCAACTTTTTTAGTCACAGAAACTTCATCATTAATTTTAGTAGCAGCAGCCATTGTAGGATCCACATCTTCCACATTAACTGCAGTAGCAGCAGCCAATGTGGTATCGAAAACATCTTCCACAATGGTATGAGTTGAACCAGCAGGCATTGGGGCTTCATATTCATGAGCCATTGCATCATTATCTTTCTCACTAACATTGGCTGGAGAAGGGATTCCGGCAGTAGAATTCTCAGGTAGTGGATCATCATCCACTGCATGACCATGACACTTTTTCATGTACTAGAACATTGAGATGACAAGTTTGTCGGGGCTCCTGAAACCATGTGTTGTGTGATGTTCTTGGAAAATACCACACAAAGCTTCATTGCCCTGTCATGTCAAATTAATAGTGCCATATGAATCTTGTAAAGTTCAATATAGAGGCTAGGTAACAAAAATTGTAGATTGTGCATATTAAAATAGCAATGAACTAAACCAGTAATTTCTTCACAAAAATTAAATGAAATACTCATGAATATACTAAATAAGGCACCTACTTGTTCATCGAAGAAATTACAATCAGTATACAGAGAATCCCTAAAAGAAGCACAAGCATCAATTGGTAACAAAGATTCAGCATAACAAGTTTCCTCAATAGATTTGACTACACAAAATATATTACAGTTAGCCAGTAATCTCAACAAGAACAAAACAAACATCACAACACTTATAAAACCTCAAACCAAGACTTATTGGACGCTTTCCAAACTTATCAGTAGAGACACAATCATATGAAGCATATTTTCTGATAATAGAACCTTTCCAGCATAGAATTCTTGGCAAATTTGGGGGAAGCTGGTGACGAGGTCCGAAGTTCAGGAAGTCTAGATAGTAAGCCCACAAGAAATTACAAAGTGGTCAGTAAATACATTACATATAGATGATAAAAAAGGAATTGATAGGAAAATAAGCAATGGAAAAAAGACATACCGCAAAGAAGTATATGCAGCCACCGATTGTCCTTCTTTGCTTTTTTCTGTATAATGACATTGAAGCAAACAACCATTCAAATACAAACTTAGACCAATCCCAATCTTCTATAGTCGAAAAACCAATCAAAGCACCTAGATACTTGGGGTTGGGAAGAGTACTTGAGTTTGGGCACAGGAAAGTTGATAATGCAACAACCATGAAGTATCAGAAGATGTCATCATCAGACAAAGTGCTGCCTACCAACTTCTTGGCAAAGGTCTTGATGAGGGGCAAAGAAGTCTCATTGATTTCTTTAAGAAAATTGGCCTTTGTAGACTCATCTTTCTGCTGCTTGATGTCTTCACCACCAATTGGAATCCCTAAAAAAAGGTGAACTATTTTTTTGCAGAAAAAGGGACTACTTTGCCTCCAACAAGTATATCACAACAGTTGATATAGACTTGATCCGCAATCCGTTGGACAAAGTTTCTAGGCACTGAACATCCATCATACTCAAGCAAGATCCCAAATCCATGATCCCTGATGATCTTTTTCTTACATTCATCCAATTATCTTATTTTCTATCCAAAATACTTGTTATTGTACCTGCTTCCTGCTTTAGCAAATGAACTCTCACCAGCAGTTGATTTTCCTTTAACATCTCTAAGATTCTGAAAAGCTAATGAAAAAATAAGTTTCTAGTTATGAAACTAATCATCAGTTCACTAAATATAGTGTCAAAAAAGCACATGCTACTGAATTTATCTTTCCAGCACGCTTCTGAACTCCAAAACGCTGTGATTTCCCTTTCTTCTCAATAGACTTAGAGAACTGAAAAAACAATATCAATAGTTAGTTCATAAAAAACATAGTGGCATGGACTGATTCCAGTAACTTAACTGCTGGAGAATAAGAACATAAAAGGTTGATATGTGCAAATGAGAGACAGACTGATGTCCTACTTCTATAACTATGACACAGTGAAGGTAATAGTCCAAAGAGATACAGAAATATGCATAGTTCATTCATAAAAGTTTTAGGACATACTCTAGAAAACACTCCTTTCAGATGCTTGAAAGCCTAGACTGCTCAGCAGGATCAATATCATCATCTGAGGAGTTTGAATCCTAAAAAGGCAACAAGATATATCATATTATATACACATGTGCATAAACAAACAAAATCAAGTAAACTTATTACCTCGCCAATATTCAATGAATCAGAGTTGTTGTCTTCTTCAGAGTTCATATCAAACTCATCATTACTCTCACCATTTATAGATTGAGCATCAGAACCCAACTCATCATCGTCCATGGCTATATAACAAAAAAGTTTAATCAACTACTGTTTTCTTAAAAAATATGCATGTCTATAATTTAGAAACAAGAATTATTAAAATCTGCATGTTGCTTCATTCTTCATGTATCTAAGCATGTATATATCTAACAAAGTACCGGTAAAACCCACAGCAACATATATACCTATCTATCCGTATATAGAAGAGATATTTTCATCCATCTTAATCATGAAGATATATGACACACACACATAACCAAATTTAATAAATAAATCAACAGTAGTCTGAAACACACATACAAAACCAAAGGGAGTAGTATTTGTAACCTTCTAGCCCAAATAAGCATTTACTATCAGGTCTAAATGTTTATATTGTGCAAAGGAATATATATTTCAGTTAAACAACTCAAAAAAGATTCAAAATTTTTATGAAAACACAGAACACACTACCACTCAGGCACTAATGCCACAAAAACCTGCACTGTTGCCACAACAACAAATTTATAAGAACCAAAGCAAGTTGTGGGTGAACATTCAGGTTGACAAGGAACAAGCACCACCTAAAGTCACAGTAGCAACATAGGAAGGACAAAGCTATAAAAAGTACACTAAGCACCAAGTAAAATCGGACTTCTAAAATCACTCACGCTAAGTGCCTCTGCCTCAAGTATATAATATTACAATAATATGATGTATGGATGATGAGCACCTTATAGCTAACAGAGTAACCAATGAAGCATTTTACCACTACTAGTTCAATGGATACAAACATTAATAAGAATCTAATTCACTGAGCTAACAACAAACTATATGCAGCCAGTTCACCTCTCATAAAAAAGTAGAATCTCAAATCTACCTTTAGTAATCATCTAGCAGGCTAGCACAACACTTAAACAAACCATGACCACAATATTCAAAACCTAGGGCAGCTAACCTAAAAAAATTAAAACCTTAATCGGCCATCGCTAACCAAAACGAGAATGCTCATAACCAAGTCAAATCACCTCGCCCTGCTCAGAACCAAGCCAATCACCTCGCCCCCTTAATGATGCCTCTGAGCGGCTTTAGATGCAACACTGATTGCATAACGAGACAGTGCTATAGCTACAAACAAATTGACCGATAATAAAATATGTATGTCTGGTTTAGTAGATCAATACTCACTAATCCAAACATAGCTTTCAACAAAATCAAACAGATCAATAGTCAATTTTCACACCCAATCCATCTTGGTGTACTTTCTGACAGGCCTCGTGTTCCATCTAGAAACTTTGTGAGATATAGCAGGACTCTAGATGTATCAAGACCAAACAGACTGCAGACCACAAGTAACTGCGATCTACTCACAATCAAAAATGGGAAAGGATAGATCATAAGAGCACATTTTTTTAACAGCTGAACAGACTTCAGGAAATGATTACTTGACCATCTGAACTTGAATATCCCAAGCAAACCATGATCAACATAGTTCTATCAAATCACAGTTTCATAGTAGGTAGATCAATAGATTTCTAGAACTAGACATTCAGAGAGCAAGCAACTACTATCACAAAGTGGACTTAATGTTCCAAGTAAACCACAATCAGTTGAGACACATATGAACTTAATGTACTGACAAGCAACTACTATCACAAATAGATTGCTAGAACTTAATCTGTCAAACACAAATGGGTAAATCAACACATTGCTAGCACTAACATTTAGAGACAACATATGCAATGCAGCAGAATCATTTGGTTGGTATTAGTGATAGAGGATAGATTGTTTCAGTTTTTTCATGCTCATCCATTGGTAAATTGTTATCCATGCTCATCCACTAGACACTGGTGATCTAAACGCCAAATCAGAGAGCACTCATGCAGCAGAATCAATGGACAGCAAATGAAACACAAAAGAGGCAAAATAGAGAACAAAATCAATGGCAAGCAAATGGGTAAATCAACTAGCTAGCACTAACATTCAGAGACAACTAGCTATACAGACCCCTACCATGATCCCAGCTGCAAATCAAACCAGAAAACAACGCAAATCACCCCTGCTCCACCTCGCCTGTCATGCTCCCCTCGAGCAGCAACACTTTTAAAACCCACAACAAAATCAAACAAGTGCAAATCAAGGGGCTAAATAAGCGCAAATCACCCCTCCTCCACCTCGCCTGACATCATCCCCACCCCACCTTGCTTCCACCCAGTCGCTCGTCGTCTGCAGCGGAAGCGACGACACAAGGCAAATCTCCCGGTGAAACAACGCCCATCCAGGTGACGCAAAAGCAAGCAGACTCATCCTACATGAACTCGAATCAAACCACATATACATCACAGATGCCATCAAATCATAGATCTACTAAACCAAAAATAGAGTCCATCCAACAAAACAGAGCTCAATGCTAGGAGAGTGTGCGGCGTAAGAAGATACCTCCTGACCTCAAGGTATGGCGGAGACGAGCGAGCCTCCGAATCACTGAGGAGGGGACGCCGATGGGCCTCGACGGGGAGGAGCACGAAGAGGGGCAGAACAATAGCCACAACGATGAGCTCCAGAAAGCATAATACCTTTCCTGTCTGTGCGCGTGGATCGAGGAATACGAACGGTGTCCGGCAATGAGACAGCTAGAGTGGGCCCTGCTCATCAGCGTCACAAACCAACCGCACCAAATCGGAACAGACCAGACATCGATTCTTCATACAACGGACACAAAATTCGTGTGCCAACAAACAACAAAACACATTTGTGTCCTATAACATTTCTGTTGATGATATGCTTTAATGTGATGTCGCTTGAGTTTAATCCAAGCCTAATGATGTGGCAGAAGGTTCAATAAATAGAGAGCCAGCTTTAGACAAGTTGTTGCAGAACCTTCTCACTTTGAAAGGCTAAATTATTTTAGAGAGCCAATTTCCATATCCAAATTTAGCCATATTCTTAGAGTTTCTCTAATATCTCAAAATTGCACATAGTTTTCAAATTGGATTTTTTCTCATAAATTAAAATAAGGTCATGTTTGAATCTCATGGAGCCAACTAAACAAGACCTAAACGACCTCAAGATACCGAGCCACTGACATTGTCACTTTTAGTCATTCCTAAAAACATTCGCCGTCTCACGTATATACCGAGCCACCGACCATCGGCGAAATAATTTGTCTCCATGGCATGTCATCCACCTAGAATTTTCAAAACAGAATTTTTATTGTCTACTCTACCTCCTAGTATTCTCAGATCTAGAAATAGTAGTTGGAGATCCAATTTCGACAAACCTCCTAGGCAGCACCGACGCTCGAGCCATGACCGGACATCCCAGCACCATAACTAGCTCACACCCTCCATTGGCTACTCTATATCCCAGTATTTCATATATGAAAATAGTGGTAAGAGATTCAATTCTGGTGAACCTTCAGGCGAAGCCGGTAGGTAGATAAATTTACCAAGAAAGAAATAATATTAATTTAAGGAAGAGGCCCTCGGCAATCAAGGGCAACGGAGAGCTCCGAGGAAAAAATTAATAGGGAGTATCGGTCATCCGACTATCTTTCTTCCGTTTTTCCAACCACGGATAACTTGGGAGTTTTTTTTGTATCATGCAAAATAAAAAACAAGAATGAGAGTGGGTTTATCAAACTATTGGAGATGCTCTAAGTATCAATAGATTGCAAGGCGTAGGGCGCATAGGACTACTACAGAAATCATTTGCGATGATTTTTCACCGTCAGTTCGTAACAGTTCACAATACGAATCGACGATGAAAATCGTTTTTATTAATAATCCGTCGTATGAACCATCGGTGAAAATCATCACTAGTGGTTTGAGAAAAATCGGTGATGAAATAACGCTGGCGAGAAAATCATCACCAGTGGTTTGAAAAAAATAGGTACAATTGCCTAATGCGAACACCAAAGAAATTACTTCCATATGTAGTGAATGCACATGTTTGCTTGGGACTCCGAACTAGACAGCTTCGGTCAAGCATCCATCTATCTAGTCTAGACCCAAACGTGCGAAATCCAACCCCTCGGTGCTTAACCAGGCAGCTCCAGCCAGCGATAAACCAAATAGGTCCTGGCTGGCTGGCTGGCTAAATGTTTGTTTGTATAGATTACTAGCTCTAACACATACCTTTGACCATTACTTTAGAACTCCGTTCGTTCAAAAGTACTCTCTGTATTCTAAATTATGAATCATTATATCTTTTTAGATGCATAATTTGATTTTTGCAACACAAATAGATATACATTATGTTTAGATATATATAATGAAACAATATCTCGAAAAGCCAAAATGACTCACAATTACAATTTGGAATGAAAGAATGACAATTCTACTAACATACTCCATTTCCAATTTACAAGTCTTAGAATATTTTTTTGTGTATGTAGAATTGTAGATAACAGTTCCGTGGTCAAATTTCAGAACTTTGATTTGCACGTGTCTCTAAGCGTCGTCATTAATTCCACAGGTGCTTTTAACCCAATTGTATCCATGGAATGCTACTTCTAGAGCGAAGCACTCAAAAGTTTAAGCACACCGCCCACGAAAAGAAAACCGCACATCTAAAATGGTATGCCGGCACACAAACACTGAACGCACGTACCGTTCCGGCGGCCAACTTTCGTAGCGGGAAGGCAATCAGGCATCGCCACGCGCCGGCATGCACGTGTTGCTTTCCATTTCCTCACGCGCGCGCGCCCAAACTTGTGTTGGGCTCACCCAGACCAGACGACACCACGTACACGACGAGTTGCCAGGATTAGCCGGTGGTGTCGCCTCGTCGGCCCAAGGTGACGGCGACATGCATGCTTGACGCGGCGGCGCACCTGGAAAACGCAAAGGATCGGCCCAGCCCAGCGGAGAGCGTCCGTGCTCTCCTCCGGCCGAAAGAGCACATGGAAAATACTTCCCACGCGCGCGCGCGCTGCACCGCATAAAAACGCGAGCAAAGAAGATCTCTCCGCCGTCTGCCCGTCTCTCTCCCCCTCCTGCCTCTGATCCAGATTCAGATTGCCAGGAGCTCTGATCAGTCCATGGAGACGACGATGGCGCCGTCGTCCAAGAAGAGGCGGTGCTGCGACACGGAGCTGCGCCTCGGCGGCGGCTGCACTGACGACGACGCGGCGCAGGCTCTGTGCGCGAGGTGGGAGAAGAAGCAGGCAGCGACGACGATCGGCGGCGCGCACTGCTACGCGTACGACGGCGATCGACTGCTGACGTTGGCGCAGCACCTGGTGGTGCCCGCCGGCGGTCGCGACGACGACGACGTCACGGGCGCGGAGGTCCAGGCGAGCGCCATCATTCGCATGGCGAGGGCGGCGGCGGGAGCGCAGGACTCGGACCGTGGCGCGTCGAGGAGGCGGAGGTCGCTGGGCCGGTTCTTGCAGCGGCGGCGGGAGGTCAGGACTCACGAGGGTGCGCAACGGCGCCTTCAGTCCCCACCTCCATGTCTTCGTATGCACCAAACTCATACCACCAGTGCACTGGAGCTCAGCACCGGCGGTTCCACTGAGGGCGGCTGAACCCACAGTCATTGTAAAAGACTAGTACAAATTAACAATACTATAAATGGTTAGTTAAGATACGCCCTAGAAATAATTTGTACAGGTGGTTTTTTTAAAACAACTGCCAGTGATAATGGTGTTTACACTGACGGTTTAAGTAAACAATCCGCCGGTGTTAAAGCATTTTCACTGGCGGTTCGTTTAAGTTAGCCGTCAGTGTGCTTTTTTAGCACAGACGGTTCACCTAAATCTGTCGTCTCTAGAATAATTTTTCCGGAGGCGATTTATTAGCAAAATCGTCAATGAATTGTTTTTAAAATTTTAAAATTTGGCGCCATATGTTTCCCGCCAGTGAATATTATATAAAAATTAAAACGAATCCAAATAGATATCACAGAAAATTATTTTTGCATGCATGAAAAAAGTAATATTTGTTGCAGTTTACCATAGTCATCACACGCTAATAATGTATACATAAAACAAAGTTTTTCCCACTCATTGCTAGCTCGGTCGTCCCTTGACGTACTCCTCTAATAATCTTCGTGGTTTAGTTCTAGCCTAGCAATATCTATGAGTTCTCAGTACTGTGGTTGAACTAATTTCGAGTCCGGATCAAAATACTTTCCATTCAAGTGAATTATTTCTTTCATGATGAACCGGCAGAAGTCCTTGCAAATGGCCATGAGGTCACCATTCTTGAGGCGTACACTCATGGGATGACACTTGTATACCTATAAAAAAAATAAGCCATCATACATTTACAACTAACCAATATGGAGAAGGCATCAGTAGTGACAAAATTTCACTTATGACTATTACTTACTTTGCTAGGGTTGTTGGTGTATCTCCCGTTTTCTCCGAGAAACTCGCACACATAGTATCCACAAAGCATTATATAAGAATTGGCAAGCGATTACATAGTTGCTACGTGTGTGTATATATAAAAGATGAATATGTATGTTTATTTAAAATTTACCTTAAAGTTAATCCGCACATATAACGATTTCCCTGCTTTTTTAAATCGTAGTGTCCACCCTTGAACTTGTAGAACATGTATGCCCTGCAGTGCTCGAATGAATTCAACAAGTCATATCGATCCAAACTCTCATGCAAATCTTGACTTACTGATCTAAAATATCGATGAACTTTTGATAACAGCTCTGCGGGAAATAAATGAATATACAGATCCAATGATCACTGCACGAATTTAATAAAGTCATGTTTTAAGACAGTAGTAAGTTTATAAAAAAACATTAAGGGAGTTTAGGACCAACATACTTGAACATGTATGGTGCACATACAATACTCCTATTTCCGAATTGAAGAAACGTGTTTCCTATGTAGGTGGCCACTGCTGTTTCCTGCTTTTGTTGCTTCTCCACTCTAATTTTGGCTATTTCATCATCGGTCTTGCCCACAAATAAGTCGTGGTCAGGACCCATAACCATTGTGTGCTCGTTCTAGCTTATTTTGTCTGGGTCGAGATACTCAACCTTTTTCTTCTCGTGAAGAAACGGGTTCTTAGTGTACCGCATCTCCTGGCAAATACTTGAAAATTTTGACATCTTCTTGAATGTGTCCCCTTCCGATGCCTTGACATCCTTTCTTTTCTTTCCATCTTTGGTCTTCTTCCCAAAAACAAATGTGACTTTGTTGACTATTAGGAACACTCTTTTACCTACACTGGTACCTGATGGAGCAGTAGATTTTGATTCATCCCTATTGTCGAAGTACTTGTCCATCCTTTTCAACCGGTACTTGTGTCCTCTCGGTAAGAAGCGTTTGTGCCTCATATACACTAGCTTGTTAGATACAATAAGGTACACGTGTGCGGTTTTATCAAGGCATACTACAAAACCAAGCTTTCCTTTGAACTGCCCTGATATTGAAAAGAGAGCTGGGTAATTATTTATGGTAACAAAAATCATTGCTTTTAGCGTGAATGGCTCCATGCGAAACTCATCCCACATGGCCACACCCTCTTCCCATAGTTTTTTTTTATTTCCTCCATTAATGGCTCTAGGAACACATCCATATCGACACTAGGTTGTGTAGGTCCAGAAATAAGAATGGTTAGCAAAAGGTATTTTTGCTTCTGGCACAGCCATGGAGGAAGGTTGTAGATGGTCAGGATCATCGGCCATGTGATGTGCTTGTTGCTCCTCTTGGCAAATGGATTTATTCCATCGGTACTCAACACGAACCTTATGTTCCTTGGTTCGTCAGCAAAATCCTTGTATGTGTCATTGAAATTTTGCCACTGCTTGACATCGGATGGATGTCGAAGTTTTCCATCGTGTTTGCGCTCATCAGAAGCATGCCAGCACATAAGTTCTACATCCTCAGGGTTTGCGAACAAACACCTCAACCGATCAACCATGGGGAGGTACCACATCACCAAAGCTAGAATCATTCTCTGCACGTAATAGTCTACTTCTTCATTGTTATTGGTTTTTGAACTCTCTTTGGTCTTCTTTTGTGTCATCTTTCGCTTCTTCCCTGTCTTTACGCAAGCTCCATTCTCTTCTTCCCGATAGTCTTTATTGGTCTTGTACCTACTCGCACCACAATTCGGACAACTCTCCAAGTCTTTGTAATCGTCACCTCGATATAGGATACAATGATTCCTACATGCGTCGATCTTTTTGACACCCATAGTCAGTGGACTGATTAGCTTCTTTGTATAGTATGTGTTAGCAGGTACTTTGTTCTCCTTTGGAAGGAGTTTTGCAAGAACACGTAAAAATTCATTGAAGCTAGCATCAGACCAGCCATACCGAGATTTTAGCATCAAAAACTAAAGGACAACTCTCAGTGTGGTAAACTCATTTGTACAACCCTTAGACACTTCATACAAATGCTCTGTTGCTGCCTTCTTCAAGGCCTCCATTCCTTTGATAAGGAACATAGAAGGATCGGAATAACGGTGCAACAAGGCCTCGAAAAACTCTGCTTGTTCACTTTTATCGATGACTTGAACTTCGTCGACGTCTTCACACGCATTTTGGACGCTGACATCATCATCATCACTAAGATCCGCCATAACAGGATTAGTCGGGGGGGGGGGGGGGGGGGTTGGCCTATGGTGTCATGTCCGGTCATCCATATTTAGTCCATCAGGCGTGGAACTACCCTCTCCATGTTTCATCCAAATCAAATAATCCTTCACAAAAACCGCGGCGAACCAAATGAGAACTGATTTCTTCTACATCCTCAAATACAGCAACATTTTTGCATTCGATGCAAGGACAATATATGTACTTCATCTTCTGTCTGCATGCATGCCTCCTAGCGGCATCAATAAATTTACGAACCTCCAAATGGTATGACGGGTGTAATCTTAATAAGCTGTACCTCCATAACGATCTTTCCATCTTCAGCTGTACATAAATTATAATGGTAATGTCTAATTAATTGGGTACATTTAAAATTATTTGATGAAAATTAAAATTATTGTAGTTATTTGAATAAACTAAAAATTATTGTAATTTCAAAACATCTAGTTTGGTGAATAAACTAGATTGTTTAAAATCTTTTTATACAATATTTCTCTCAAAACACAAGCATGAAACACTCTCTCTCTCTCATTTTTTTCATAACATATTTTAACTCCCACATTATTTATAACAAAGTGATAATACCAATTCTCTCTCTATAATACTACCATTTCTCTCTCTCTCCCCATGAAACCCTAGGTCTAGTTTTGAATCAAATTTATAATGGAGAATCAACTATGAGAGGTGCACCACTATAATCTAAACCTTCTAAAATACCATGTATTGAAATCCTAAACAAAAATCTACTACCACTCTCTCTATCTCTCTCTCAAAATACAAGCATGAAACACACACACTCTCTCTCTAGCTAGATCTAGTTTTAGCTCAAAGTGAGAAGCACTAATGCAAAAAGAGCTATGAGAGGCATTAATTAACCTTCTTAAGCCACCTCCTCCAAAGAAATGAAGAGCAAAACCTCTCTCTCAAAACACAAGCATGAAACTCTCTCTCTCTCTCTCTCTCTCTCTCTCTCTCTCTCTCTCTCTCTCTCTCTCTCTCTCTAACTAGATCTAGTTTAAGCTTAAAGTGAGAAGCACTAATGCAAAAAGAGCTATGAGAGGCATTAACTAACCTTCTTAAGCCACCTCCTTCGAAGAAATGAAGAGCAAAACCTTCCCCTTGTATTTTGCGATTTTTGGACCTCCAAGTTCGCCACCAATGGAAGGTGGCTCGGCTAAACAGTGTTGGTCGGGGGAGGAAGGAGTATTTATAGCAGATGCATTAGTGGCGGTTCACATAAAAAAACGCCACTGAAAATGAGTATCACAGGTGGTTCATATAGTTCAACCGCCAGTGTTGTTTATGTAAGCAAGCCGCCAGTGTAAACGGGCTTTACACTGGCGGTTGGCTAATGCAAACCGCTAGTGTAAATAGGCCATTAACACTAGCGGTTTTCTTACACGAACCGCCAGTGTAAAGGCTTTTACACAGGCGGTCCTTGAGGTTGGCCCACATATTTCTCTCTACTAGCGCTACCTCTTTCCCAACCGCCAGTGAAAAAAGGGTGGCGCCAAGAGAAATCACCAGTGTACTAGTGCACCGAAATTAATCTAGCATTGCAGCTACTACTGTGACACATAGAATCGATTTTATTTTTGTGAATAATGCATGTTGATGTATTTCAGTATATATGAATGCATATATGTCTCATCTTCCAACAACCAACATCACATATCACAACTTGATACTTGGATTATACTAGCTAGCAAACATATCCATATGTTGTTATAACCAGACGTACACCTTATTTCATTGTTACGTGAACGACTTGTGGGTTGTGGCTCAAAGATTTATATAAAAGTCGTGTCATTTATTCTAATATGTATTGGAATCAGACTTTAGCATTTTACAGCATCGCTGGACTCACAAACACGTGTGGTTCTACTAACTCATCTGAGTACAGTTAGTGAGTCCATATCCTAGACGAGACAAGGAGACACACATGGGTCTTGGGAAGTAAAAAGGACGGATAGAATAATCCCTTAGCTCTAGAGGTGCCTGTTAATTCGCTCATATTTCACAATGTTACAATGTAATTATCAATGCCAATCGTTTTTTCTTACCTACTGCTACCTAGCATCATTCTATGAGATGTCAGCGTGTGCTGCCTCTACGCCTCTAGACTCTTTGTCTGCACGTCTCAAACCACTTGCTCATCATCGCCTCCACCAATCAAGGCACCTCTACTAGTATTGCCGCCATAGGTCACCCTCGGCGTTGCCCTCATGTCTCATCCCACTCGTGGCTCCACTATTGGTCTCATCTCTTTAGTGCGAGCGCTCAGCCTAGGTTTTGGCAATACAAGTCAGTGCAGCACCAAGTCCACCCTTGACATCACCATCGTCATCTCTGACCTCACATGCAATCTTAGTTTGATCCACTGAGAGCGCACAACCTACTTCACGTCACTGGGCGATTGGCCTGGGCAACCGTTTGTGTGCGCCTTCATAGCATCCTATGAAGTTTGTCCTCAACTATTGCTCGTCTCCTCTTTGAGCAATGGAGCGGCTACATTGCTTTGCTACGTCGTAGCATAGTCTCCCATCGTATTCTTCGATGTTTGCATCTTCACCACCGGTCCACGCCGACTATGTTCTCTGCCTCGATCGCGCCAGACACACATGGTCTTTGTGGCTCATTGGCCTTGCTCTAGATCATCTGGACCTTCGTTCCTCCTCGCTTCATCTAGCACAGCCTCATCGTCAGCGTCGATGTCTCTTCCTATCCTACTTACTCTACTTTGACAACCGCGGGCTGCATCAACACCTACTACCCCTACCATTCTATGCATTTGAATTGGCATCGAGGCCCTCTCTGTTGATCCTTTATACACTGATAAATAGTTGGGGCGCTCTACCTAGTACGTCTAGTATTTGCATCACTAGTATGTGCCTTCGTCCTCGATGCATTCTCGAGGCTGGCAACCCCGAATCCCGATGCACACTTCGTCCATGACAGATCGACTACATCATCATCGACATTGACCTTCTCCCTCGACGAATGCCTTGACGTGCCATCATATTCATCTACGGTGTCTTCTCATATGTGCCACCATCCTTATGGCACCTCCTCATGCACCCACGGCTTCATGTGTGGCTAGTGGCTACATCTACTCTGATGACATCGAAAACTCTATTGACCCATGGCTATTGTACGCACAACATCGTTAATCATGACTACTTGCTCTTATGTTTGGATACCTCGACAACAACACAAAGGGCTATCGCCTTACTTGAGCAATCTTGTTGGCTTCTACTCCAATGACCACAGAATCCGCGACATATCGACAACTATATAATTGACCCAGAAGGCTCAACGCTATATCGACTAGTCCACCAATTATAGTCTCCTATACTAATGCAGGTGCAATACCTCTCGAATGCCATCCACGTGTCCTAATGTTGTGCTGGTCCTTATGCAGCGCTGCAACCCTTGGTCCATTGGGCCTCCCCATATTTTCTCGAATACCTCTCGAATGCCATCCACGTGTCCTGAGCGGTGCTGCATAGGCAATGATTTACACCAGGCTTTCACTCAAAGAATTTTTCCATTATAGTCCCCGAGCATGCAAGATGGGGGGAAAATCGTCAGGGACGTTCCGTTCGATCAGTAACCAATGCTTGGTATCCATCGTGGGTTTGCCATACGTGTCCATGTGTATGCAAGAGTTGTAGCTTTTTTTCTTTTCTAACTATTCCTTCTAAATTCAAGCAATAATTCCATACATTGGATGCATGCATATGGATACGTGTCGCGAACCCACTATGAGTTTCCATGCATGATTGCTCTAGAGGAGCCGTCCCCACTGGACTTCTTTCCCTAACACACGAAGCCATGCCACAAGTCAACAAATCTGTTGTTTGTGCGCATGCACCACCGCTAACAAGATTGATGGACCCATTAGCAGGGATGGGACTGTGGGGGAGTAAATCAAACACGTTCAGAAATGGTTTCAGCTTATTCGAATTATGAGCTCGTTTGGTTGGGTTCACGAAGGCTCCGGCTCCCTTGCTCGGCTGTTGCTGCACTGTATAAGAGCTTTGGCTCCTCATCAATAGCATATAACAGGAGACGCCAAAGCCAGCATTTTGGGCTCTGCCGGCTCCTCCACAATACCGCTACAGCCGACGCCGGACGAAGCCCCTCCAAACGACCAAACATGGCCTAACAAGCAGATTATTGTATCTTTCCAAACAATTTTCTTCATAGCTTACTGACCTGCTTTGCCAGATGGCACCCATAAAATTCTAAAGTTGTATTTACTTTTAATTTACCTAAAGTTTATTTTTAAACACAATACAAACATAAAATTCTTACATGCACGGATGCACACCCAACCATATCAATATATGCGTGCATTATTCTACTCCTATGACCACCTTTAAGGACAGCTTCAACATCCGGAAGGAGGTGCATATATAGAGAATCTTTGAGGGGCTAGCACTTTGCTAAATTATCGTGCATGAGCGCACGTGTGGAAGTGGTACAAATTAAAACGATACTTCTCCCAAACAAGCTAGCTCACTGGCTCACTGCTAGCTAGATGTTCGATCCCTCTTGTCTCTTCAAGCTCCGACCTTGTGCAACTCCTGCGCATGCACGGCTCGCCGGTGGCTGGCCTGGCAGCCGTGGGCGTCGGTGAAGTACTTGCCGAGATCCCTCGTCATGAACCCGCCCGCGCGCTCCCGCGGCTGCGGCGGCGTCGGCATCCTCTTGAGCGACCACGCCGCCGCGAAGCCGTAGTCCGATGGTGACCCGCACGCCACCAGCTGCTCGGCGATGGTATCCTCGGCGATGGTGTCCAGGCACCACGGCACCTTCCTCCGCCGCATGACCGACACCACCGGCGGCGGCGCCACCTCCGTCATGAACCTCGCCGCCGCCACCTGCGCCTTCGCCATGATCGACGAGATGACAAACACACACAACAAGTCGGTAGTATCTCTACTCGCTCCAGTGTTGTTGTGTATGTATACGTCTTGTCAATTGCACGATGTGTTGTGAGCAGTGCTTGGCGATGGAAGCTCATATTTATAGTGAGCGCCAGCACCCAGCTACGCCTACGCGCGACGCCATGGGCCATACGGTAGCGAGACGTGGACAGCGCCGTCGCCTCTCGGAGGCGCATCGCACAGCTGTGCGAACCCAGTTTGATTGCACGTCAAGACGCTAGCTGCCTGCCTGCCTGCAAATCCCAAGCGAACGCCATACGGGCCGGCCGGCCGCCGTGCGCGCGCGGGCAAGGCTATATCTGGCGATACGCAAGCACGCACATGCCTACGCCTCGCTCTCGGCGTTCGGCGGTGACTGCGCGAGCGCCGAGCGTTCAACGGCGGAGTTAATTCGGCGCGTGTCGCGGCGCGGGCGCGTCGGCGTCCGTCGCTGCCGCCGGGCGAATGGGGCCTTTTTGGTTTAACGAGCGACGCCGACGGGGCGCCGGCCGCGCGGCGCGACGTGGCGGGGGCGCCGTGTGGTGCGGGGCTCCGCGCGGTCCGCGTGTGGCCATGGTCCGCGCAGGGAACGCTTGGCCTATCGACGACGGTTGGCGATCGGAGCGCACGGGCGGCGGCGCGCGCGTCGTTCTCCGTTCATGCGGGCCATGTGGGCGCGCGCGGGCACGGCCGGCGTTATCCGCGTGCGGAAGCGTGTGAGATGTGTGCTGCGATGTCGTGCACTGTAGGGCACGCGAACATTTTTTTTTCTTTAGGACAGTGGCACCGCACCATGGTGACCATCGAATGAGAGATCATTGACAGTAGAAAGTTGAAAGGAGACATTGCAAACAAAGGGCCTGTTTGGATAGCAGGGCTACAATTTAGACAACCTTGTGAAAACATGAGGTAATTATGGGTTAATAAAGGCCAATGGACTCTAAGTACAAATGAGCCCTCATTAGCTCTTAGTATCTTAGAATTAGCTCATATTTAGGCTTTCTAATTGGTATCCAAAAACATGGGCTAATTATTAGGTCTATGTTCCAAACATCCCCTAAATGTAGCGGAGACAATGACACACATGAATGGAGAAAATGGTTAGTGATTTTATTATTGTACGACCTCAGTATGCGAAGCCGCACACACTCGTGAGAAGCCTCGTACTAGAATGCAATCATTTAGAATGATCGGTGGAGAATGCCACAAAAGTCTTATCAAAGACTTCCACAAATGGTTGTACCAACTTGCAAGCACATAAAGCCCGCCAATGATCTGGTATTTGGAAACATTTTAAATACAAACCAATACCTCATATGTCATTGAGACATCTAGATATTCTTACCCTCCAATCCAACGATGTTAGTACGTGCATGCATAATTGATCTCTAATTCTATTGGGCCGCTTCTCCTCCCTTTACTGCATGCAACTGATAACGGCTCCACTAAAATAAAGGAAGATGGCACGTGTGACTTAGAAAACAAAGCTTTATTACATCTACATGCTAGCTACTACTCCCTCCGTCCAGAAAAAAAAACGTAATTCTACTCCGAACCTAGACACGACGTGTGTGCAGGTTCAGACTAGAATTGTGTTTTTTTTATGGAGGGAGTAGAATGTAATAAAGCTTTGTTTTCTAGTAGTTCACAGTTCACACACAGGGGAAAAAATTTGCGATGGCGTCATTGCTCGACACGCGTCCCGCTCAGCACTCAGCCACTCAGCCCACGTCGTTCCGCGCCACACAGGCTCGCTCGTTCGTCGTTCCGTGGCGGCTCGCGCGTTCAAGTCGAAGCCGTCCGCTCCGGCTCCAGTACGACAGCACGTTCGCTTGGCTGTGGCGTGTCGTAAATATGAATAGTATTTTTCTCTTACATGAACCAACGATACGCCAACCGAACAGGCTGCGAGTCTGGCTCCATATCGTATGCAGCAGTTGGGCCCCAATGTTTGTCGAAGCAGTGGACTCTGTGGGCTGCCTGTGAGCCCATGACCCAACGACGACCCAGTAAGCCAACAATAGACAAGAGGTGCAGCTGGAACCTGAGGGGCATCGATAATCAGAACAAACAAATGAACTCCTTCCTCCCATGGCGTCTCTCTTCCTCCTCTAATTCCTCTCTAGTGCTCCTCGTAGTCCTTTAGATTCGACTGAGTCCCCGTGTATCTCCAATCCTCCTCGAGTCCCTTTGCTTGCTTCCCTATCCAGAACTCTTCTCTCAGTGTATGTGAACACTTGTCCCATACAAATTTTTTTTCCCGTGTGAGCTAGAAAACAAAGCTTGGTTGCATGCAAGGGAGTAGTTTCAAAGAGGCCCTTTCCCACATTATGGTTAGCCCCTAAGGCACTGTTTGGCTGTTTGGTAATTTTTTATACATGTAAGCAGTATCCGCCTGTAACTTACTGTACACAAGAAAACCAGCGATTTCACTTACCTGTAAAAATGCTGTTTGGATGGCTGGTATCTGCTAGCATGTTATTTTGACGGAAACGCTAGCTACCTGACCTAGCGCCCCACTGCTAGCATGCTGTTTATGAACTGAAAAGGTGAGAGTGACAACGACCACTGTGTCAAACACAAGAGCATGCAAGTTTCAGAGCAAAAGATCAGATCGCATTTCAAGCCAGATCAACAAACTGAGCAAGTTTCACACTATTGCTCACATGAAGGTCTTGAATATATCAATTGATGCTAACACATCATCCCAGAAACAAAATCATTTGAATTAAAATATGAGATAAAATAGCACTGCCATGCATCTTTTCACCTCTCATAGCGAGCATCAGTACATAAATATGAAAATAAAATCTGCAAAAACTATATATAAATAGGGGTATCAAATCAGGAAGAATCCAGGGAACATAACTGAGTAGCCAAGTTACAAACTTGTGCTGTGCATCTGAAAAGCACAAATACCAACTTCTCAGCAGGTTACATCTCACGGCTTACCGTCAAGTTTAACAAAGTTGCAAATACACAATCTTGTATACCACAAGGACAAGATAAAAGGAGCTTATCATTGGTACAGTTCAGAAACAAGATTAGCACAAAACAACACCCATTGCTACATACCAAATGACACTTCAAATCATTTTTCACCTGTTGTAAGTTTGAATCTCAAAGTTTAGATATAAGTATATTTCCAACAACAAAGGCATCTTAGAAAAGTTGGCCAATGCCATAATTTAAGCACTACCAGAGATAAACTCACGAACAACATATATAGATAACCTTGCAAGATTTTCACATGTTTGCAGCCTCTAACCTGCAGCACAAAGTTACAAATTTGAGCATGAAACATTGTTAAAATTGCAAAGAAATAAACACTTTTAGAAATAAGCAATGAGCTTGTCTACTGGTTCTAGAAAACATGGACAAATTGAAATGCAACACTTTCTGAAAATAAATTGGACTCTCTGGTGAACAAAATGTAGGTGGTGCAGCAAGCATAGTCTCATGGATACAAAATTAAAGTACATTAACCTCATGATCTAGAGCTGCATGTGGGGTACTCTGGTCAAGGAAACAACAGGTCCTAGTCTACTAGATATTGATCATTTTAGATTAGCATATGAGAAATTGATAATTTCAGGTAGCATTAGCATATTGATCAAACTTACTTGCATTTGATAAAGTTCCAAGCTTGTTCACTTCTTTAATCAGCCACAAAGCACAGAGTCTTGTTTCATAGCCTCTAACCTGGATTGTCAAAATACAGACAATGCAGAACCTGGAGAAGCCCTCAGATGAAAAGTGCATTTTGCCCAAAAATATTCCATCAGACGGCTGTTCATGTCCAAAATCCTCATCATGCAAGACCAACAAGTAGGAGTGCAGAGGCTCAGGTGCATAATGCGGTGCAGGATGTGGTTGTAAGGATTCCAAATGTTCTAACAGGAATTCTTCTACTAAAGAAAAGACCAGTCAAGGAGCCATGCTTCTTCAGAACGCGTTTTCTGAGAAGAAAGCCCAAGATGCAAAGCCAAGAAAAGTCTTTGACCGACATTGGTAATAATGCGGTAAGTACTGCAACGGAAAATGCTTAGCAACCTATCGCAAACATGTGTATGGATATCAGTCACAACAAATATATTCTCTGGAAGGAAAAATAATAGTCTTTCGACTTGCAGGTGTAAATTGATTGAAGTGGACCTAAAATCTCACTTGGAGCAGCAGCATCAATGCATCACACCATCATACCTAAATAGACTAGCACAAGATCGACATGAACATACTAGAAAAATGAAGAACAGAAATACGAGGAGAGGGGACAGGGGAGGATACCTGAATGGATTTGATATCTGTCGTGGAGGCAGTGCCGGCCCTAAGGTAGGCCACGAGGTGCGACGGTCGAGGGCCCAAGCGAAGGAGGGGTCCAAGCCCAGGTATATAAACCCTCAGGTCCTATAGTCTATTAGGCATTAGCAAAAACTAATAAGAAGAGAGACATAGAATTGGCTAGGCGGTCCAAAAAGACAACATTGACATTTATTTCCTAGTTTCCTTTCCCCACGGCCCTCGGGTAGAGAGGAGGCGAGGAGTCATGCTTCACACAACACACTCTGATTGTGAGTTCGGGACGTGCGCCTTACACGCGTGGAGCTGGCGAGCCGCGCCGCCGCGAACAGCTAGACTACCGGAGACACGAACACGGCGCACAAGGACGGCGACCAGGCATGGCTCCACGACGACAACATCTTGATTCTTTGCTTCTTATGAATTGCGATCACCGATTAGTTGTTTAGGCCCAAGGTATTTTTTTCTTTTTTCTTTTTAATTTAAATTAATTATTTGTATAGTATTCCAGACTTCTAGTACTTTGTACTCATATAGTTATATTTTTCTTCTAATTTACATGTTAGAATTTTATAATGTTACCTAAGAAATATTTGTCATGGGTGAGAAAAGAAAACGAATATATTATTTTTTTAATCTACATTATTCCTCTAATTATCATATATCTATAAATATATTCCTTAATCTATATTGTTTCTCAATAATTATCAAACATGTTAAATTAAAAATATGTTATTGAATTTGCTTTAGTTTTGCCACTAAAATTAGTGCCGGACCGGCACTGCGTGGAGGCTCCGGGATTCAGGTGCTGAGGACGTGGATTCGCTCGCGCACGCCTCGGTGCTCTCTCGCCGCACTCAGCTTGGGTCCGTCGTCGTTGCCGCCGCCGCCATCACCGCCGTCGTCGCCGCTGCCCAGTCACCGCAACGAACCCTCGCTTCCGTCCGGAGTAGCCAGCGAAGGGAGATCGAGTTACACTCTTCTTCTCACCGGCCTCCCTTGCCCGGTGGGCCCTTGCCGTGGATGAGGTCGCAGATCCGGCTCGAGCGCTTGCTCCAGGCCTCCATCGGCTCTAGCGGCGAGGTGGGCGGCCGTCGAGGAGTAGTTTGGGGAGGAGGAGGGACCGGCGGCGTGAGGTTGGTGGCGGCGGCGTGGTTGGGATTGCACGCCGCCCTCGAAGGAGAAACCCTCGCCCCTCGCGGCCTCGTCACCGAGCGTCCGAGCGGCTTGGCGTATTTTTTCCCGGACCCGAGATGACAAATTTTTTACACCGGTTTTTGGCCAATCCGGATGTAAAATAAGTGGGTTCACCGGTCATCCAAACAATGAACTTTAGTCTGTGATGAAAAAAAAATTAGGATCTGTAATTTATGCTTGTTTTGATCCAATTACCGGACATCCAAACAGGCCCTAAAAATTGGCTCTCCCAAGCTAGAGAAAACCTTGCTTGCACGGAAAACGATGTAGACAGCCATAGGAACCAAACGCCTTGCCTATTCCAGTATCTTGCTTGGCGAGGTAAGGCGAGCTTCAGCAAAGGAACAGTTGTTAGAGTTTGCTAGGCAGATTAATCTCACAATGTTTGGTCACTACTTGTTTTTCAGCTTAATTTATTATTTACTGTGTTTTGTTTTGGCAGTTGAAAACGAAGACGAGAGAGCCCAAGGAGTCACTCCTGGATACACTTTAGCATGTCTTTGCAATATCTTTGCATCTTCCAATGACACATTCATCCTAAGTACCTTTTGGCAATGCCCTTACAGTATGCACTCATGTGAGCTGCAAGTCTCGGACAACAGTTAGCCACTTATATATGTGCTCTTCCCATATTCTTTATGCAGCATTGTCACTGATTTGTCTGGAAAGGAGACACTCGCTTGTGTCAGTAGTATGATCCTATCTTTTAGTGTTTGTTATTGTGTATAATAATACCATACGATGCTTGAAACAAAATCAAAGTTTACCTAATCTCGGGCAGGTGGCATGAAGGTCAAACTTGATTGTGATGAGCCATCGCCTTATGCTTCTCAGTTCTCAGGATGCTGCACAGTGATGCACATTATTGTCTGACTGGGCAGTTTATGTTCTTTGAATATACTCCATTTATTCATGTCTGCGCATTAAGACCCTTTCTAATGCAGAATTCTTTTTCCTCATTTTCTATGGAAAATAAACTGATTTTTGTGAAATTCCCATATGGTTCCTATAAAATTCTTGCAGATCATTGGTCATGCATTTGGAACTCAGGAAAATCTTCAGTGGCAAAAGCCTATAAACATCTGAGTGGTCACAATACAGTGCATCCAGGGTTCAAGTGGATTTGGAATAGTTCTTGTCAGAATAAACGTAAGGTTTTCTGCTGGTTAATCCTAACAGACTTAGCACTAGGCAATTATTGAAAAGGAAAAATATGGAACTCCCAGATTTTAATTGTGTTCTGTGCAATGATCGGGTGGAAGAGTCTTTGAGTCACCTATTGCTGCATTGTCCATTTGCTACAGCCTGCTGGAACTGGCTAAATGTTCAGGTGATGCATCAATCAGATGCATTTCAGAATCTAGAGAGCTTCAAATCCCAGCTCCAAGTACTCCCTCCGTCCAGAAAAGAATGCAATTATGGGATCCGTGCCGGTCAAAATAGCTAAAGTAGCTCAAGTTTGACCAAGTTTATAGCAAATAGTATTAATATTTATGTCTCTAAACAAATTATTATGAAAATATATTATATGACTAATCTAATGATACTAATTTTGTATCAGGAATGTTAGTATTTTTTTTTTATATAATTTTAGTTAAATTTCAAATTGATTGACTTCTCGGGAAAAGAATCGCATTCTTTTGTGGACGGATGGAGTACCTTTCTTCATGGAAATTATCATCCTGTTGGTCAATCTGGAAAACTAGAAACGGTCTCATCTTCAATCAAGTCCTGCCATCCTTGGAAGAGACAAAGAGGATCTTCAAGTCAGAATTTGCACTGCTGCTGTGGCGTGCAAGGAGAAGTTACTTCCTTTTTATTGAATTATGGATAAACAATCTTCCCTCTTAGTGTCCCGGATTTTTTTCGTGTCTTTTTTTGTTTCTTGAGCTACCCTTGTAATAACCTTTCAGTTTTATTTTAATTAATCCCACAGTAGGGGCTCACCCCTCCTGTTTTGCCTAAAAAAATTCTTGCGTTCCAAAGGGCCAAAGTTATGCTGCGTTGGGAGCCACGAAAACAAGGCTACTGGACCTGGTGATCAGTCTGCTATCAGGGCACTCAGCTCGATCATCTGACATGAAAAAATCGAACGAATTGGTAAATTCTCTCGCCCAACTGAAGTTTTTTTTTTGTTCTTTTCTATATATACTGTTGTTTGCTGGTTCTGTCTAGCTACACCAAATTTGCTTTATATAACATGACAGCAGTATTTACATAATGAATAATCATATAGGCATTGCAGCAATTTGATGTCCCCCTTTTTAACAGAGGATGTGACTCTTGTCCTGTTCCAGCTGACAGCACTCGCAGGCCGGGTGGTAGGAGAGGAAGGAGGCTGTAAAAATGTCTTCTTTTCCGCATTCTCGTGGATGTCATGTCACCAAGAATCTTTGGTTAAGAGCGTTTATATAGTCTTACTTATAGGTTTAAAATGTTCTGAGGATTTTCTAGGTTTGCCCACTGCTCTGAATTACAGACTAGGTGTATCTGCCAATTCAGCAACAAATTTTGGTTAAGGAAGGTATGATCACATTTATAGAAGCAATCTCTGGATATTTTGACTCTGGTGGGGCTGTCTCTCTTGAAAAATTCATTGCATTTTCATCTCAGTTATGCAATGCTCCATTGTTGCATTTCCCGTTTGCAGGCTTGCAGCAACCGATTCTATCAGAATCAGTTCAGTATCGGCAAGAACGTGGCGGTTCCTCAAACCAAAACGTTTTAACCAAAGATTCTGGCAATCCAATGCTGTCAGCACCATGATCAGCTGATCTCAGTCCAGCATTTAATTAAATTTGTGTTTTTTCTGATGAATTGCAACGAACACGAAAGATACACTTTGTTCACAATCACACACAGTTTCAGTGACGAGGAAGAGCCACTGCCTGCCATCCAGTGTTTTTCAATTTCAGAACTCAGAAGGCAAGCGAGGCGTAGGCAACGCACCCTGCAACCGAGGCGACGAGGCCTGCCACGGCGAGTCCATCAGCACCAGCGCCGTTGCTGTCGTTGCCGGCGGCGGGAGGGGCGCCCTTGGCCGTGGAGTTCTTGGCGGCGGGAGCCTTAGGCGAGGCAGGCGGCACCAGAGCGCCGCCGCTGGAGCGAGCCGGCGCGGACGTCGACGGCGAGGGAGAGCCGGAGCCCTGCTGGGCGGCCGGGGCCGGCGCGCTGGCGCCGCCGCTGCCGGCGACCATGACGATGAGCTTCTCGTTGGCGCGGCAGTTGGCCTCGACGCCGCTGATGAAGAAGAAAGCGCCGGCGCGGTCCAGCGCGAAGGACGTGCTGCCGTCGTCGAACTGCTTGTCGTAGGAGGAGGTGTTGCAGGCGTTGTAGTCCGCCGGCTCCACCAGGAGCACCGAGTCCTTGTCTTTGGGGTACACGAACACTACGGGCACGGACGGCGCGGGTTGCGAGAGCAAGAACAACGCAAAGATCACTCACGAGCTGAGACGATGCGCAATGTGTAATGCTCAGACGCAAATATGTGTGTGGGTGACTCACAGAGGCTGTCGCCGATCTGGAAGCTGGTCTTCTCCGCCCAGGTGTTGAAGGACTCGGCGGCGGCGTCCGGCACGGCCCAGCCATTGTCGCCGCCGACCTTGTACTGCGTGGCGCCGGCGGCCGCCGCCAGGAGCACGAAGCTGGCCAGCACCAGCAGACCACAAGATGATGAGCTCGCCATGGCTACAGCTGCAAACCACAGATCAACAAGCTAACGGTTGTGCTGTACTGCTGTCCCTATGCCTGCAACTTCGAGGCTGCCGCCACAACGGATATGTGATGTCAAGTCTTGGGGCAAGAGCAAGAACGCAACGGATATTTGTCGGCAAACGGCGCGTAGTCTCCCCTCTCTGCGACTGCGCCTGCCGTCCTGCTGCCCCAAGATCGAGGCTTTGCGGGCTGTGGGGTACCTTTGCTTTGGGTGGTCGGTCAGGTCACCACCTCGAGCGATGCTCTGCAGGGTGCAGAGCACGTGCTGCGGCTTCACCTTTTGCTGCGTGCGTGCGTGTGTCATCGTGTGCTAACCCATGGAGCATTGTTGCCGTTGGCGTTGCCTTTGGGAGGAGGAATTGATGCTTCCCATCCATCCCCACAAACGGCCATGGAATGGAAAAGGTGATGGCTTGTTTCGTTTCGTCTGCCTGTTTTGTGATCCAGAGTTCAGTACGGAGTAGCTGATAGATCGATGGTCAATGGGCAATGCAGTTTTGGTTAGGAGGAAGCCTCTACTCTGGGTACCGTACACTACTCCTACACATGCAAGGATGCAACTGTTGCTAGTCTTTTCTGGTGTTCGATGTCAGAGGGGCAGGAAGAAAAGAACGAAAAATAGCGTTATAGGACTCTGCAACTTGGCAAAATATTGAGTGCAAACTGGGTTCTCGGTGCAACCCTGCAAACTCAGCTGTGCATCGTCCGATCTGAAATGTGCGGCACACATGAATGACTCTTGCTCCTAGCAAATTTTCTGCGTAACCCCCCGCCTCCACATAGACCATTTTACATGGAACACCCTGATCGAAGGAACATAAGTACAACAGTCCTCCCATCTCCTATCTCCCATCTCTAGACCGCCTCCAGCAGCTCCAAACCTCCGGTCCTCCACCATGCCTCCGCCCAGGTCCACCGTCTAGGGTTCAGGCCAGGGTGAAGATTCCTCACCATTCCACTCTTCTCCACTAGACATCCCCACTTTAATCGCCTCAGGCTGTGCATCTACTGGATGATGTGTCTTTATTAAGGATCGTGTGTTCGAGATCTGATGCTTCTGCTTCTGCATACACGGTGGTTTAAGTGGTAACCAGCTCGCGTGATTAACTTCTTCCCTTCATTGTGCTCTTCATGGTCCGCTCATAGTTGCTCCTAGCCTGATTTAAGTGGTAACTAGCTCGCACGATTAACTTCTTCATGGTCATACCAGGTAAGTCTATGGAGCCTGGAGGTGGTTTAGATCTCACGGAATTTCCAGCTCTCCTCTTTCTATTAATCATAACCTTGTATGCTTGATTTTTTATTAATACATGTTAATTATAATTAGGATGAAACACCGCGGGATACTTTGTTTCCTTCTCAGATTTAACACCAGTCACATGGCCTCCAATCTGAAAGAACATGTCCTCGTGTCAATTTAGTGACTAGAACTGTAAATGCAGGTGAAAATTTTGTCTTCTGCAGCAGAAAAATAACGTTGGGCGGTGCATCCATTTTCTAATTCACTTTTGATTCTTATAGTTATGCTAACTGAACTTCTCTGAACCTTTTTCTGTCTGTCTTCAGAGTTCTACAAATCTGCTACATTTATCTTGATTTTACTCAAGCAAGCCCCAATTTTCTCAGAACTGTTATTTTATTTTTACATTGTCAAGTCAATATATTTTGAAAAGTCATTGTCTCGGAACTGATAATACGTTGGGCCGAGGCATGGTGGAGGACCGGAAGTCTAGAGCTGCTGGAGGCGGTCTAGATATGGGAGATGGAAGGACTGTTGTACAGATGTTCCTTCGAATGGGGTGTAAAATGCTCTATGTGGAGGCGGGGGGGTTACACAGTCGGAGCATGAACGATTCGTGTGCGCCGCACATTTCAGATCAGATGATACACAGCTGAGTTTGCAAGGTTGCACTGAGAACCAGTTTGCACTGAATATTTTACCCTGCAACTTCACTGGGCCACCCAGAAAAGCAACAAACCACAATGGGCCGTAACTGTGACAGCCTGTTTTTAAACTCGGGCTGATTTTAAGGCTCAGAAAACAAAAATAGAGCTCAGGGTAATCATCTTTCAGAGGTTGCTGTAACCATTTGTCATGCCTTGCCAGAAAAGGCATGTATCACCATTTTGTACCTGAACCATGGAGAAGGATTTGAAAGTCTCTACTAACTTCAGAATGTCTCTCCGCCAAAATGACCCTCTACATGTTGAATTATTTGGAAGCTTTCCATTGCTGTAATGTTTTTTCCCAAATTAAAGAAACCCATGGGATATCCTTTTTATTAAAGAATTTGTCCAAGTTTATCATTAGAAGGGCCTCATTTTGCTTTTCCATATTTATTACCCCTAGCCCACCCTCATCTTTGGGGACACAAACCATTTCCCAAGCTGCTTTTGGAGGTTTTCTTGAGTTAATATCAGCCCCCTCTATAGACAATGCTTTCTGAATTTGTCAATTTGTTTGATTACTCCTTTAGGCAGTGATAGACCACACATGTGGAATGTAGGTAGAGCAGAAAAAAACAGCATTTGTTAATTCAAGTTTTGCTGCCTGAGATAGGAAAGAAGATGTGCAAACTAATCTTCTCTCACACTTGGTTACAAGGGCGGGAAGTCCTCAACTTTTGGTTTGGTGATCCTAAGAGATAGACCAAGGTAGGTGAAGGGGAATGATCCTTTTGAGCATCCAAAGGTACTGGCCAGGTGGTTAAACTTCTTAGGAGGGATGTTGATTGGGAGCATCATTGATTTGTTATAGTTGACTTTTAACCCAGTAGATTCAGAAAAGGATTGAAGCACTAACTTTATAAAATAGAGTTGCCTAGCATCCCCTTCCATCACAATGAGGGCATTATCAGCATACTAGATTACAGGAAAGTCAGGGTGAAAGGTCCTAATATGGCTAGAGGGGGATTGAATAGCATATTTAAAAATCTACAAGATCACTAGAGCAATTTAATTAGTATAACAAATGGTAAAATACAAACTTGCTCTAGCTCTACAAGGGTTGCAAGCCACCTATCCAACAATTCTAGTTGCTATGATCACTAGAAACATAAGAGGCTAAGTCACTGCACACTAAGAGCTCTCACACTTGCTACACTAAAGAGCTACACTACATGAACTTAGACTACAAAGAAAGCTCTCAATTCTAGCTACACTAAAGAGCTTGCTACAACTAGTTTGCGGGAATATAAATGAGTGAGTAGAGTGATTATACCGCCGCGTAGAGGAGTGAACCAATCACAAGATGAATACCAATTCAATCACCGAGAGAATGCCGAAGGGCAAGAGACAATCAATTTTTCTCCCGAGGTTCACGTGATTGCCGACACACTAGTCCCCGTTGTGTCGACCAACACTTGGTGGTTCAGCGGCTAAGAGGTGTTGCACGAACCTTGTCCACACAATTGGACATCGCAAGAACCTATCCACAAGTGAGGTAACTCAATGACACAAGCAATCCACTAGAGTTACCTTTCGGCTCTCCGCTGGGGAAGACACAAGAACCCTCACATTCACCGGGAGATGGCTACGAACAAACATCAACTCATGCCAATCCTCCTTTACTGCTCCAAGTCGTCTAGGTGGTGGCAACCACCAAGAAAAACAAGAAATCCGCAGTCACAACAATCCCCAAGTGCCACTAGATGCAATCACTCAAGTAAATGCACATGAAATCACTCACAATCTCGCTATGATGATGAATCAATGATGGAGATGAGTGGGAAGTGTTTGCTTAGGCTCACAAGGATGTCAAGTATATCAAAGTGCCAAGAGAAATGCCTTGGAGCCGGCCAAACACTATTTATAGACGTCCCCAAGCAAATACAGCCGTTAGAGCTAAGGGAGACCATTCTGCGTACTGACCGGACACGCCGGTCGAGTTGACCGGACACGCCCAAGCCAGCGTCCGGTTGCAGATCTCACGCCATGTGTCACCTCTTTGAACTTGCGTCGTTGATCTCCAACGGTCGAAAAACGGTCAGCGTGATTCGTTAAGTAAAGACCGGACGCGCTCCTCCACTACACGAAGCCAAGTCAGATCATTTCCAGAGACGGTCCAGAGCGCTTAAATCGTGACCGGACGTGTTAGGTCAGGGATGACGTGTCGGTGAGTCCGGTCAACACAACGTTCTTCACCGCGCGCTCTCGCTGCTGACGTTAGCGTACGTCAGCCATGACCTGACATATGCCCTGCGCGTCCGGTCACGAGTCCGCTCGATCGAAAAAGTGACTGGACGACTCCCAGCCACCCCACTATGCCTCGGTATAAATGACCAGATGCATCCAGGCTGAGTCCGGTCACCCCGTGGCTAGCGTCCGGTCATGGACTTTCTCCTCCTTTTCTTTTTCTAAGTCCACAATCACTTCACCCTTGCTTCCAACTTGCTAACCACAAAGTGTAGAACTTGTGTGCACGTGTGTTAGCATTTTTCAAAGCATTTTACAAGGGTCAAGGTTAGCACACTAGGTTCCTAAATGCATATGCAAAAGTCATGTCACCTAGTGGCACTCGATAAACCATTTAGCCAAAAATTTCCCATCTTTATAGTACGGCTATCGATCCTAAGTCAATCACACCCTCTATGGTGTCTTGAGTGCAAAAATAAAAACATATCTTATACCTTTGCCTTGATCTTTTGTTTTTCTCTTTCTTCTTTTCCAAGTTAGAGCTTGATCATCATCAACACTTGTCCATCTTTATCTCCATGGACCTCCCCTTGCTCAATCACTTGGATTGCACCAACCTAGCTCATATCACCGCTCATGACAAAGGTTAGTGCTAGGTTTCATCAATTATCCAAAATCAAACTAGGACTTTCACAGGGATGGCATTTGATGGGATTGGGAGATTGAGCCCAATGTCCTTAGCTTTGTTAAGGAGAGATTAGAGCAGATCAGTAGCTAAAACAAACATAAGTGGTGAGAGAGGGTCACCTTTGTAACACCCTAGTGTTAAGCATTGCATTTAGCACTTGCATTTCATGAGCACAAGCATCATTCAAGCATTCATGGGCATGAGCATAAGAAGTCTCATCTCATTCACTTTATCTTTATCACATGTGATGTTGCTTATATACATACATATGCTTGTGATCATGGGTGACCAATGTGAGAAATGGTTGTGAGGTCACAAAAACACCTTAGACATATCTAGGATGGTAAATAGAATAATGTTTGTATTCATGACATGGACCAATTTTGCTTCTAAGTCCTAGTTTACTCAAAATGTCATTTTTCAAGTTACTAGTTTGACCAAAGTTGAACTATACTTTAGAGTGCTTGCGTGGCAGTGCACCCTTAAGCAAAGTTGTAGTACTTGACTAGAGTAACAACTTTCATTTTTGGTCCAAGACCTAATTCAGTGCATAGCAAGGTAAAAATAGCTCACAAGTAGCAACGAAATGTTGTTTTCAAACTTACAAATTTTTCTAAGTCTAAGAACTGATTTACAGTTTCATGTACCATACTTTGAAGCTTTATAATTTGAAAACCAGCTCGAATTAGACCAAGCTCATTTAAGCAAAGTTGGAGATCACGGGTAGCTCTACAATTCTTAGTAATAGAATTTTTGCTAACTTGCCATGAATCAAGAGTACTAATGGCTTGAACTTGCGCCGTCAGATGGCCTGATGGTCAGGTTTGAACCGTGCACCGTCAGTGGCCGACCGTGCTAGGCCGTGGCCACCATGTGGTGGCCATACGTCGACAACGGCCAAGCTGGTCGAGCCAGCGTGCGGACAAGAGGGTCGTGTCCCTGCTGCTCCACTCCCACTCGAGCACTCCTCTCTCACCCACACACGCAGAGCAAGCAGCAGCACCACCGTCGCCATCGCCGCCGTGAGCTTCACCGAGCTCGCACGCAGCCGTCACCGCTCCATTTCCAAATTGCCTGCGCCAATAGCTCCACCTTGCTCCGCTCTACCACCTCAACCTAGTAGAGCTGCCATCTGAGCCCAAGGTAAAGGCCTATGGCTGTTTCCATCGCCGCGACATCACTGGAGCGCCGCCGCGCTCTTGGCTCGCCGTGGTCGGACCGCTCCACTGCATCTCCCGCTTTCCTATCGCCCGGTCCATAGTTTCCTACTCGGGGTGGAGCTAGGGTAGATGCTACCGCACCATCACGTGGGAATGCACCGTCGCTCCTGCCGTGCCCGCCATGGTCGTGAGCTCAAGTTCGCCATAGCCAGCAGTCCCTAGGTCTCGCCATCCCCCACTCGAAGATGTTTATGCGTAGCCACGAATACTAGCTCCTACCACGAAGATGGAGACACACCTCTCGCCGTGGGTTCACCGGAATGGCAAGCACCACCATCGTGCACTGGGCACTGTCACGCCGCCATGCACGTGGTCAGGCTTCCCCACTGCTTCACCGTGGCTAGATCTTGCTCTAGAGCTGTGCTAGGTCACCGTAGAGGTAGGACCGTCCTTGTTGGAGCCTGCCATGGCCAGAGACGGCCAACGTGCCACCGCGCAACCACCGCCGTCCGCCATGCTCATTGGTGAGCTTGCTTCGATGAGCCACTGACCCAACCTGGGGTACCCCTAGGTGTGGGTTGACGAGAGGAACACGACGGTGGTAACCTCGTCGTCGGTGATCTCGCCAACGGCGAGCTATCGCCGGTCAACCTCTGTCCCCTGCCTCTATTTCGCTGACGAGCGGGCCCCGTTGACCGCGGGCCACATCTGTCAGTCTATGTGTTCTTTGATTTTTCTTATTTGTTTTACAGATTTGAATACATGTTTTAAAAACTCATATCTAGAGCTAGGAGTGTCCAAATTGAGTGAACCAAATTTTGTTGGATTCATCATGAAGTGTACTATTTGATAAAAACTAGTATAATGTCCGTGCTAACGTAACGGATTTATCTTGGAGATGCACATGAAAACAACCAATGTTTTCTTCCATAGTTCAACTTTTACACAGTATCTTTGAGCATGTATATAATCCGGGAAACTAAGAAGTCATAGTAAAGTTTTTTCTCATATAACCATTTAAGTTACATTCTGTCTAAGTCCTTAATCATGGCTTGTAGATCTTCAGGAAAGTTGTCAAAACATTCGTTTGCATGGCTCTTAAGAATGTCTCCCAAAAATTCCATCCTCAGTGAATTTGATAGCTGTGCATAGTAGATATAATAAGTTAAGTTATTAATTTTGTATGTAGTGTACGGAATATAGTTAGAGAATATATGCTTACAGTGTTGATCGGTGGCAATCTTACACCATCCCATGACTTCATGAAATTGTATATAAGGTAGCCTCCTAATTTCCTGGAGATGAGCATTTGTTTGATTTATTGTACATAAATGAAATAACTATTTTGTGATAATAAGAAAGAAGAAACATATTATAGGTGATTACCAGTCTTTATGTTTTGGAACTTTTGTAACACATGCAGGGAATATTCGCTTCCAGTAATAAATATTGCCGTCCCACTTAGAATTTATCAGTTTCATAGCGAGACTGAACCTTTTAGCAATAGTGTGAAATGTAGCTATATATGGCATGATTTGATCATAACCCTTGTAACATGCATCATCTGGGAGTGGATCCATAATGTGCACAATTTTCTTTTGCATGTCCATTATGAATAAAGTATATAGTCCATCTCGATAATATGACAGTAGAATCTAAAAACATAGACATAGAATATAAGTGTTTAAAAAAATATAATACATATAAATAAAATATAAAGGAGTACACTGAACATATCTTACATTGCTGCAATCTTTAATTTTGTATTCCATGTCAGGCCAGCACTGGAGCACTTTTGCCAGTTTCTTGTGGTCTAGTTTGCCACAACATCGCGGATCTCGTCCAAACTGGGTTATGGACTGTTGATTTTGCAAAATTTATAAGTATTTGATTAAATATAGAATTAAGAATTAGATTAACTTACAGCAAACTAGAGATCCATAAAGTGGTATTTTTGTTTTTGATTCTTCATCAACAAGAATTTGTTCTGCGCAGCCATCCGAATTGCTATATTGAAGCAATCATGATCCATCTCTTTGTTCTCATCTAAAATATCTCTAATTTTTCTCGCATTTAAAGAAATTGGATATGGTCGTGTGTTTCGGATCCATTCTTTGCTAAAAAAACAAGGACAAGCAACAAATTATTTATTCTAGCAATTCTTTCACGGGCAATGGAAATATCCAAATTAGAACAAAACAAGTTTCTTTAGAATGACTTACTCCAAAGGTTCACCATTGGCCATCAAATGGATGTTTACACAAATTGCAGACAATAGGTCTGTCTTGTTTGTCCATGTTATTGTACCCGACAGTAAAAAAAGACACATCGTCCATATCATCGAACATTATGACAGCATCATCCAGATTATGGCTGGTCTCACTATCTTGCACATCATCCTTTTTTCCTCTCGCTATGTTTAAAGGAGAGTTATACAAGATCGCAGGTAGCTTGAACCTAAAGTTATTTATCTCATCCTGAAAATATGAGTAAGTCCTGATGTATTAATAAGTCCAAAAATGACTATTTTTAGAAATATTCCTATGAAATTACCTAGGTCACATGGTCAGATAAAGAAGCTCCAGTCCAATACTCCATGAAATTAATCATCCATAAACCACAACTTACACTGTGCAATATTGAAAAAATTAAATATAAGTGATAAAGATACTGTTGCTGGTACGACAATGTCATATACACAACAAGTTAGATGATCCTTTACCCATCTGTCTGCATTTTTTCGATGATCTTATGTATTTTTGGCCAAGATGCCACTCCGATACTCTTTTTCCATTTGTTTTGGTTCAGCTGACTATGCTTTGTTGCATGTTTTATTAATCTTTCCATTCCTATTAACTGCTATGATCGGAACACCAAGTTATAGAAAAGGATTTTAACAAATGTTTAAAAAATATTATGTATTTGTATACAATCAACCATTAAGTCATACCGTGTAGTCGAGATCTTGCCATTGTAACATATTTTCTCCAAAAGAATTCAAAACATGTATCTGTCCTTCCGAAGCATTGACAACCGCTAGGTACCAGTGATACTTCTCAATATTAATTGGAAGAAACACCTACAGTAATAGAGATTATTCTAAATTTTTTTCCATATGTTTCAATCAACAGAAAATAGCATATATCAGATCTTGTGGTCAAACTTACCATATCAGCGTCTAAATAGTTTTGGACCCATGTTTGAATCATGTCATCTCTACTATAGCTCAATGTCGTTGCATCAGCCTTTCCGTCGCGACCGAGCAATTGAGTAATAAATGTAGTCTCCATATAAACATATCCACCTTCTCTATGAAGTAGGTTTTCTTCATGCCACATCAAATGGATATACGCACTTATGACCTGCAATTTATTAATTTGTCAAATAAAAAATTACCATATTTTCCACATGGACATCAGCTAGTTAATTTAAAAGCAGTGCTAACATGCTTACACCGCCATTGACATGTTCATGATCATGGAAAAGGCAATTCATATCATCTCTATTTACCCAAGCATCATCAATTTGGACGAGTAAATCATCCATACGTTTCTGTTTCATGTATTTAATTACCTGAACATCTTCTTGTGTACACTCATAATCTGCAGAGAAAATATTTATATTATAATTATTTAATTAATTCCCAAATATAAAGAAATAAGATATAATTGAGAACGTCTCACCTTCTGGCAGGACATTTGCATTGTTTGCCTTCTTAGGTTTATTATATTGAGGGATTGCCATAACCTCCTCGTCAGCGCGCTTAATGTCTTCGTCTTTTTGTACATCAACTCTTTTTATGACATTGTCTTGGATCTGCACTTCGTCTTCATCTATAATACTGATCTACATATGCAATATTATTATAATATCAGTGACCCTGTTATATAGATATTCATGTGTGAGGATATGTGAGCTGATTGAGAGATTGTTACGTACGACATCCTCATGAGCACGCTTCCGCTTTTTGTCCTCATCTCGTTCTAGTTGAACTATTATTTTGGCATCGTCTGAGATCTGCAATTTTTCTTCACCCCTTGTATCCATTTTTTGGGTTCCATTGTTGCCTCAATCTCTATATCTGTTTTATTTTCTTCTGTATCCAGATAAACAAAGCATAAATAATAAATAATTTTGGAGACCAAATTTATGTATCTGCGATGATGGTTGATAATCAAACATAGCTTAATAGTTGACTAAAAGTAGTAATCAAACTTAGCTTAAATTGACTGAAACTAATAAACATATATAGCATTGAACCTATGGATCCCAATATTAATATTAAAAGGAATTCAGCTGAGTGGAGGATACCTTCTTCTGGTAGTATCTCTTGCACCTCTTGCACCTCCATAGGTGGGTCAACTAAGGCACGTTCATCATCCATTTTCTTGCACCGACTCCAAAAGTCTCGACAGAGAAGGGTCCAACGAAGACTATGCGCTGCCTCCGTGGAGGTCGCCCGCTCGTCGCCCACGGCGTCCGCTCCCAGCCGCGCCGTCTCCGTCGATGCCGCCCGCTCGCCGCCGCCGTCTTCCGCTACCGGACGCTTGAAGGCAACGTCTTCCGCTCCCGGCCGTTCGCCGGCAACTTCCTGCGAGGGTTTAGGGTTCATGCGTTGAGAGGGTCCGTGAGCGTCACGAATGGAGTCATGGCACGGAGTCAGCGCGGTCGCGGACGATGACTGAGGCTGAGGGCCATTAAGATCGATTTATTAAGGCAGCGCGTGCAGAGAAGTAGGTAGCTAGGGCACTACGTACCTGGCGCCTGCGTGCTCAGCGTCTGGAACTGCCGAACAAGGATGACCGTACGAAGGATCAGCGGATCACGTGTGAGCCCAGACGTGGCGTATCTTCTACAGTATATAATATATACGGCACGCGGGAGTCTCGGTTCCGTCGCCTCCGTAGACCCACCGTAAATATCCGATAGATTCGGTTCCGTGGCCTCCGCAACCACCGGCAACCGCCTTAAAGTTTGCATGCAACGTGCATGCATGTCTCTAGTATATATATACGGCATATGCCGACCTGTAGGTACGACTTGATCTGAGTAGCAGGTAAAGCTTTTCTTAAACCAAGAAGTGCGTGTTTTTTCCTTACAATTTTTTTGTTCTTTTAGCTACTACTATATCTACCTGAAGGTAATACATGTCTTACAATTTTTTTTCCGTAGAGCCCAGAAGTCTAAATCTGTTCTTCGTCAGTATGCCACCGGATCAGCATAAGAATGCATCTCAAGATTAATATAAAAGCCTTGACTTATCTCTGCTCCCAGAGGGCTTTGCCGAAGCAGTCTCTCCGTCTTAGTAGTTCAGTTTATGCTGATGGATGCAAACCAGTACATAAATATATCACTGGGAAAAAAATGTTTGGTCAACGAATCCATGGTCAACATTTCAGCTGTACGGTTGCCCTCGTCGTAATAGCTCCGGACACCTGTCATTAATAAATCATACCCATCAGTAAAACTCGCAAAGAGCAAGCAATGGCAGCGGCTATCCTGGTGCTGCAGACCGGGCAGCATCCAGCAGGCGCCCGCCTCCACCATAAATCAAGAAGTGTAGCCATAAATAATACGGACTAGTCTAAAAATCGTTTTTCAGTAGTGTATAATGACACAAAAGACTTCATCCACTCCAATGCTCCAAATCAGGATGGGGACTTAATCCTGCAACCGAACGGATGAAGTTATTAGAATGTTGAAACCACCACCGCAAAAAGAAAATGCATCCTAAAATTTTACTTAATTGCTTTCCATAGTTGCAGTTGTAAGGCATATTTCTTGATCGTCGCCGCCTGCTCGTCGCCATGAATTGGACAACCATATCGTTGAAGCAATAAAAAAGAAGCTCACCTACCCCTTGGAATTGGCAAAAAAAAAACATCTTTCAATCTTGAAAACAACCAATGTTTTTTTTTTCATAGTTCAACTTTTACATAATTGTATTTGAGCATGTATACAATCCGGAAAACACTTTTGCACCACGGCTTCCTCCTCGCCTCCACGAAGGGCGTGAGCGTGGGCGATCAGGGCGATCGGGACGCTGACAGCAGGCACCATGGCTTCCTCCTCGCCTCCACGAAGGGCGTCGACAATACTAATAATATTTACAAAAATTTGAGCTAATAATATTTACGAGAATTTTATATTATGAACAGATGAAAATCATATATCCTGCCATGGCATAAAATTGTTCAGATGGTATGGTCACTGCAACAATTCTGGAATCTTCACGCCTAACCAGAGCAGCAAAAAAACACTAATAAAGTTGATCTACAGTGAAGCAATAATATGTATGAGTCAACTGAAATGGACTAAAAATCCATACTACTCTTGCTGATGAGGAATCAATTTTCAATACCCACGAAAGTGTGAGGAATAAAAAAATCACTCCATGAGAAAGGAGTATCAAATAATGTGAAAAAAAACATAATTAAACAATGAAAAATTGACCTCTCAGTTCTAGCTAAACAAGAGCCGGTATTAATGTATATCACTTTTGAATAGCACCATAACCCACTTGAAGACCTTCGAGTATCTCTGTCATATAGCCATATATGCTGCTCGTCACTGTCTCTCAAGTCAAATATCATGAGATGAAGAGAACATAAAAGCATATAGAACATTACTTACCACCTTGTCACCATTGCAGGACATCTTTATACACTATATTCTTGGTGCACTTTCCTGTTGGATCTAATTCCTTGTTTGGTTTGGCCAATATTCTTGTTGTTTGCCTGGACACACCCCTCGACAAGGCAACATAGAGCTGCCCATGTGAGAACACTGGCTCTGGAAGATAGATCCCAACATGTGGGATGGTTTGCCCCTAAGCTTTATTTATTGTCATCGCAAAGCTCAAACGAATTGGGAATTGCTTCCTTTTCAACTTGAAAGGAAGTGAAATATCATCCGATGGAGACATAGGGATTCTAGGTATGAACACCCTTTTCCCTTCATGTTGCCCACCAACTATTTCTGCATCAATTGCATTGTCTTGGAATGCTCTAACCATTAGTCTCGTTCCATTGCACAAGCCATTGTTAGGATCAAGATTGCGGAGAAGGATCACAGGGCAGTTGGTTTTTATTTTGAGCTCATGTGGGGGAGACCATTTGGAGTGATGGAGTTCAAGAAGTCAATAGGATAGTTATTCCTTGAGTCATCATCAACAGAGTCGAAGCTATGATAAACCTTTTCCTCACCTGGAAATTTGTCAATCATACTTGCATTTAGCTGATCCACATGTTCATTAGTGGTAGACAGGATGGCACGTTTGCTCATATAAGCTGATGATCTTGCATTTTTCTCAAGTGATGGGAAGACTTCTTGAATGAGCTTGTTTACCGATTCTTCGTTGTTAGTATACTCAATCAAAATATCATCTGGAAGACGGACATAATCATCTCCAATTGTCTCTTCAGTTCCATTCCCAATTCTAAGGAGGTAATCTGCAAACCATGGGTCAGACTAAGCCCTCATGTTTTGTGACAATCGTATCTTCCTTATTCTTTCCCACAAATAAGATCGTTGCAATGTAGCATCTGTTACCTGTGCTCTTGTCCCACGTGGTACCACAGGTAGCACCTGTCTAAAATCTCCACCAAATACCATAACCTTTCCCCCAAATGGCAAACAAGAATTCATAACATCCTGGAGGGACCTATCAAGACACTCCACTGCTAGCCGCTTTGTCATTGCTACTTCATCCCAGATAATCAAGGATGCCGTACGCAGTAACTCTGCAGTGCCACTTTGCTTTGTGAAGGTGCACGTGGTATTGTTAGCAAGCTTAATTGGGATTTTGAACCTTGAGTGTGCTGTGCGTCCTCCAGGCAATATGGACGCCGCAATACCTGAAGTTGCAGTTGCAATGGCAATTAATCCCTCTGAGCGCACTCTACCAAGAAGTGTCTTATATAGGAATGTCTTTCCTGTTCCTCCTGGACCATCCACGAAAAACACTTGGCTCTTCTTATTCAGTACACAATTTAATATTTCATCAAATCCTTCTCGTTGTTCCTTGTTAAGAGAAGCATACATATCTAAATGTTCTTGGTCGACAGGCACAGCCAGTTCCTCCCTAACCCCTTTCATAATGTCATTGTTAAATTCATCTGCTTGACACAAGAAAATGATAATGGAATAAGTAAATAAATATATGGAATAAGTAAATAATATATGAAATAGTTACTATATTGACATCCAGATATTAAAGTATTACAATTATGTATTTTACCAGACAATAAAATATTTTTAGGATAATATTAATGCTGAAAATATTACCCATATCATTTAGCTCAGGTAGATCATAATTCCTTATATTCTTTCCCATTGACTGAATTAAATCCCGAATGTCTCTGAGAACCATTTGTTCTACTACTATTGTGTTTGGATTGTTTTGGCTATAATCTTCGGAGAAAGATTCCTTGTGCTTGTCCCACAATCCACGGATGTTGGTGGCCTCACAAAACACAAGAATAGTCGCAAATAACCGTCGTAGAGCTGCTGGCATCTGAAAAGTTGTTGCCTCACTCAAGCAGTCATCAATAGTCTGATCCCTTTCTATGAGTCCTCTCTTCTCGCATGTTTCTCTGAAAGTAGGGTACATGATTCCAGCAACTATCCGTAAATTCTCAAATGAGGTTGCACCTCGTACATGATTTAGAAGTACTCTCAAGAAATATCTTTCTCCTTCAGCCGGGTGTGCATACACAATATGCCCCACCTGTCCCCTCTGCTTTCTTCTTTGCCACGCCTTCTTACCACTAATCCATCGGTAGTGTTCCGGGATCTCTCTATACAAGAATTTCCTTGCATAACTATCTTCACGGTTCAACGTGAAGTATTCCGTGAGTGTCATCATAGTTGCAGATGGTTTTTTTACAACATCCTTGAGATTGGCTGTCTCCTCAATAATAACAGACTGCATATTAGGTAGATGACACTGGAGCTGCAAAACAGATGGACAAACTCCAAAAAGGTGGAAGCCGAAAATCCTATGTACAGCTTCCGGGGGTGATATGTATCTAGCATCCCTGTACTAATGGATCTCATTGATTACTCCAGCAGGATCAACAGAGTATGATGCACGGTCGTGGCCTTTGTGTACATACTTAAACAAGTACTTACAAGCTTTGATGCTTGAGCAAGCTTCAACATTTATGTGGCAATTATATGTCATAAGCAGCCCAAGATTGTATGGAACCACCCACCTATTATCCAACTCGGCACCTCTTACTTTCACACGACGTCCATCATCCCTCCTCCTATACAAAGGATATGAATCTTTGCCTTGCTGTGTTGCTGCACAAAACTATCTAGGATAACGAAAGCGGCATTCTCTATTAACCATACAAGCACACTTTCTATTCAAGACCCCACATGGGCCATGCTGCATATGCTTGATGACCAGGCTATGCAACATAGGGTATTTATCCTTGTCTGGTAGCTCTGCAGAAATGACTTTGTCATAAGCATCTGGGGTTGTTAAGTTACTGCCTTTCTTCATAATTAGTAGGATGTGTTAATGTGGAAGCCCCCTCTTTTGGAATTTCGTGACATGGACATATGCTGCCACCTCTCCAAAATACTTTTTCTTGATCAATAAATCCATCAAGGATTGCAGCTTGGCCCTGTATACTCTTGAAACCAGCTCTGGCCTATCTTGTGGTTGTTGGCCAGGCTCAAGATTTTGAGTAATCTCCTCCCAGTACGGATTGCAAGTCATGGTGATGAAGTAATCTGGTTTTCCAAAACGCTAGACTATAGCCATTGCATTAAGAAATCTTTGCATCATGTCATGATCGCCACCTAGGAAACTGCGGGGTAGCACTACTCTCTTGCCAACCTCTGAAGCCCTTGTCTCCCCGGCAGAAATAACGGATATGCCAATGGATCATAACATCCATGATATGCTTTGATATAGCGCGAGCGATCCCCTCTGGCATACACAAGCACACTCCTATCAAAACATCTTTGGGGATCGTTGCCATCTGACCAGATAGCTGTGACCTGTGATGCCGTGGGTGCATTGTACCTTGTTTTCAACAAAGGAACATATATTTAGTAGTACAAATAAACCAAATTTATTTGTAGTAGAATAATAATATCTTGTAATACATAAACATATTCCTGAACATGCGTACCTTCGTTGGTCTGGTGTGACATTAGTATTGAGTTCAATTACATAGTCATCAAGATTTGGAATAACTCCAACTCTATTAAAGGTCTGTACATATGGGTTGCCTTCCATTATTAGCAGCATAGTTCTGATAAGATTGATATCTAGGTTAGGTGATCTCTTCTTTCTGTGCGCCAAACTACCATCCTCAGTATCATAAAAGTAGAGTTGCAAGTGGCGAGCCCCTTTAGAACCTGGGACCAAATGGTCTAGGCGATGGTACAAGGCCCCATGCACACGAAATGTATATATACCAGTCCCTGCTGCGGTGGCAACTCGTCGATCCAAGGTTACTCCAAGGCTCGTGAAAGAGAAATGAGAGTTGAAGTACCGGATATTTTGCCTGAAATATTGTGCATCATTATCTACCTGACTTGTGAATAACCTTTTTAACTCATCAGGCACTTGTGGAACATGTACTTTTATCTTTCCTTTTCTACAACAGAATCCAGGTGATTCATATTGAAATCTCCTTGCTCCATAGTACAAGCAGTTAGGCACCTTTCTTAGAACATGGTGCCTATCAGGCAAATTTTGGTAGACATAATCGTAAGGATCTTCATTGTTATTCAGATCAACACCATTAACACTGACACGATAGGACTCGAAGGCACCATCTGCTATGAAAGCAAGCATTGGCCATTATTACACAACATTAATAAATTTTACCTTCACCAAAATTAATTTACTCGAAAGCGCCACACAAAATAAATTTACTTTCACCAATGTACTGCCTGGTCTCTTCGTCATCAAGAAGATCATCAATATCCAAAGCAAGAGGTGCCTCCAGATGGTCCTCTGCATGATGTTTGGTCCAACAATTAGGTATAGAACACATTGACTGAGTGTGTTATCAAAATAAAATAAAATTAAGGGTTTTTTTGTTGGAAAAAAAGAAAATGAACACACCTTCATCAGATTGATTGGTTATAGGCTCGAACAAGGCACCATCATATTCTATATCATCTTGTACTGTATGCAATGTTTCCTTTGCCAAGTCACCGGCTGACTGTGTCCTCATCTTTTTCTTGTAGTCCCTTTTTCTCTGCAACATATTTTCCTTGTCGTGTTCATTCATATTATTGTACCTCTCTCATTTTGCGAGGGCCCTTTGCCTATTTGAGCTGGTAACTGATCACCATTGGGTGGAAAACATTGTCATTGTCAAAGTTGCAACATGGATTGCAAAAATGAAAAAATACAAAGATGGCACCTGGAGTTGCCGTTGCATTGAACAGATTGTGGCTTGTCAGGCTGTTGGGCACACAAGAAGTATGAGAGGTCGGTTGTCTTGTACGGACATAATTATAATTTTTATGTAGCCAATCCGTGTTGTTTTCCGGGCACACATTTTCCTTGTCCTCAGCATCTGATGCTTGGAGAATACCTGAACACACTCCATATGGTGCTCGTTGACCTATCATCATTCAAGGAGTAAGATCAACATTGAAAAAAAACAAAGGAAGCATTATTAAAAAAATAAGCAATACCATGATCAGGCCCTATAGTATGCGTCGATGACTCTGTCCTCTTCAATACTCGTTGTTCCCGACGCCTTTTATTCCTCTCTTCTCTCTGCTCGTCGGTTTCATTAGCCTTTATCCTTGCTCGGTATTCTCGTTGTTTTCTATTCCTCTCTTCCCTCTTCCGCTCAGCCTCATCCACAGGTGGTTGAACTGAAACTAAGAAGGTTATAAAAATATGAAAGTAACTCCGCCACAGCCCATGAAGCGCTCGTACCTGTGTTGTTGTTTGTTATGTCATCTAAAGTACTGTGATCTGCTTTCTGGTTTGACATGGCCTTTTTTTTGTTTTTAATTAACCACAGTAGAATTCATGTAGATCCATAGGAATCTGAAAGATGCAAATATCAGGACGTTGCATTGCTATCTCTATCCAGCTACCACATCCGCATTGCCACCTTCTCTATGCAGTTTCAAATATTATAGAATAAATATTTTTCTTAATCAATTAATCTGACATGGGATGACATTTGTGAGAGGAATCGACAGCTGACTGCAATGCATTGCACGTGTGTTAGTTTCCTCAGCAAGCAAGTACCTGGATGCTGAAGATGACGGCCAGAATGTACGCCCAGCCGAAGACAGAGATGATGCCGATGCTGCAGAATGTCTCCTCCGTCAGGTGCGCCTGTGATGGTGAATACAAGACAGCCATGGTACCATATCAATCTGGTTGCAGCTAATGCTTCACAAGAGAAAGACGACATACAAGAGGCACATATATATATACCTTCCGGTAATTGCTAATTGCTGCCTTGACCATCGAGGAATGAGACTGTGGAACTGAGATGCATAACAAGGATACAAACAGGTGCTTGAAAAGAAGAATGCATATAGTGATTAGAACATTACATGTAATTACTGTAAAGGAATGATTACTGTAAAGGAATGAGGTGTGAAGATTGAACATTCAAGGCGAGGAGATAAACTAAGAAGGCAGGTAACATAAAACCATACAGGGAGCCGCCAGACCAGTCAGATTTTGGGTCAGTTTGCATGATATGCATAATTCAGGATTACAGTCCAAACCTTGGATCTCCGAGTCTTCACCGAGCTCAAAAAGATCGAGAAAGGAATCCTCTGGAAGAAACCTACAGTAAGGCTGCTTGCTCCCACTGCAAAGAGCCAAAAGAGGTAGGTGTCACTCACAACTTGTCTTATTTGGGCATTCAGAACTGAACAAAAACAACTTGCACCTAACTACACCGAACATCCTGTGACATTTGGCTCTGAGGGATTCACAAGCCGAGCCTAGCTACACCAAACAGAACTATACCGGCAATGTCAGTTAAATTTTTTTGCTCAAGAAGTGACTAACCATGGACCACAGCTACACAGAAAATGGCACATCGTAATATGCAAATTCAAAGTTTCAGACTACAGCTACAGGGAGTTTGCTCGCATCACAATTCAGAGTTTCAGACTATAGAGAGTTGCTCACCTTGCAGCCGTGCAATCAGGCCGCCTCGCTAGTCCTTGCCTGGCTCCTCCCTGGTCGCTGCCGCTGGCTCGCGGCAGAGGTGGCTCGTGCACAGGACACCAGGCGGCAGCTGCACCGAGCACGCCAGCGGGTGGAGCGCCGGAGACCGCCGTACCGGGACCTTGGAGGCCGCCAGGAGGGAGATGGAGAGACCGAGGGGGAGTTAGCGATTGAGAGCCGCCGTAGTGCCACCCCTGGCCGGATCCGCCGGACCGGGACCGGGGAGGCCACCGGGAGGGAGATGGGAGAGGCCGAGAGGGAGTGGGTGATTGAGAGTTGGGAGCCGCCGCAGTGCCACCGGAGGCCAGATCCGGACGACGCAGGCAGCCGCACGCTGTGAGCACGACTGCGCGAGGAGCCGCCGCCGGATTTCGGCGAGCCACCGCAATGGTACGCGCGACTGTGAGTCCGTGAAGATTTACGAGCAGAGACTTCGGTTGGGTTATTTTTTTAAGTTCCGTGCGCTCCTTCTAATAATCAACGCCGTCGCTGCGAGTGGGAGCGCCGCCGCCGCCGCAGCTACGAGTGAGGTCGCCGTCGCTGCTACGGAAAAAATTTTCCCCACTCGTGCGTGATTTCGGGAAGGGGTTACGGCCTTGCGGGCAAGGGGAGCGGAGACGCATGCGACGCCTTGCGGGTTAGGGGAGTGGAGACATAGGGTGGGAGATCCAAAGAATATCGGCCATCGGATGTGGTTGAGTAAGGAGAGAGAATAAGTGAGAGTTAATTTAGTGCGCGCGTTTTTAATGACATTTTTTCTATGTGCGGTTTATGGGGTGGACGTAGTTTAGGTCATGACTGTAGAGGTGGGATTTATTTGGTGGCTATAGGATAATTAGAAGTGGTGTATTATAGGGGTAGAGATATGAAACCTACTGTTTGGGATGTTTTCCTAGGAGAATTAAATTTAGCTAGATAAGTGCTTTTAAATTATTTTTATTCTTGTAAAATGCAGAACTTGAGCTAGGAAAGTGATAAAATTGTGATTCTAATTTTACTAATCTTGTGTTGACATTCTCTAGCTAAAAAAATACTAAACCTACAATAAGCATACTTAGAATATGGTCTTCCTATTTAATTTTAAATAATTGCTAGTTTCTAGTGAAAATAAATGGGGTAAAAATACACAACTAATGATCATGCAAATTTTTACACAGTGCTAGGATGTAAGTAAGAAAAATACGAAATCTGTTGTTTAACACTTTTCACTAGGCTAAATTATTTTTGCTAAAATAAGCCTACGCAACTTATTATTTTTGTAGAGATGGATATACTTATCCAAATGGCATGAAATTTATATAGTAGACTTTTGGGGTCATATGTAGGCTACTATAATTTTTCTAGAATTTACTGTGCTATTTTAGATATATGTTCCTTATTTCACTTTAGTGTTCAAATAAATTAATAAAGGCATTTAAATAATTTATTTGGGCTTGACCATTATATTTTCTAAAGTGTATATGATATCTATGAACTGTTGGTACCATTGATTGTACCCAAATTTGATTGCTTGTATGCAGTGAAATATTAATTGCCCAATAATTCAATTTTAGTGAGCAGTTTCTGTTGTTAAGTAAATTGCATGGGTCAAATGATGTTTGCTATGAATCGTGTCAATAACAAAGTTGTAGGTAACTTATGTATATTGCTTGTGTCAAATGTTTATGGCAATAAGCTAAATGGTTTGAGAGTTATAACTGTTAGAATTTGGTCTCCAGAAATGCTTATTCTCTGAAATTTTTGGCCAGATCTAGAAAATTGCTTTGTTTGATATTGATAGCCATTGAATCATCTTGAGATGACTATAAAAAAGTTGTAGGCGGTTTTATAAGCTTTCCAGAAAGTTCAAGATCATAGTATTTAGTTGAATAGAACTCTAGATATGGCCAAAATAAGTAGCTATTGTTTATAGTTAGAAAGGATTAAGTCAATTATAATTGTTTGTCTTATATGATGCTTGTGTAGATGCTTAGGCTAATTGAGATTAGTTGTTAGCTGTAGGTTCTAGGCCTCTTACTGATGATGAATAACTTTACCTTAGGTTTCTAGAACTTGGTGAGTGTATGTTTCTTGTACTATATAAGAGATATGCACCTACTCAGTAAAGACCAACTAGAAGAAAGTTATACATTTACTTGATCAACGAATATTAAACTTATTATACATCTTGCAGAAAACCATGCTCATGCGTATATAATTTATCATATTATCTCATCTCTTATGCATTCATGATACTCATCTGTGCATATGCATGCAATAGGTTCCCCGGAAGGAGTGACTCTACTCAAGTTCGAACCTGAGCATCAGGAGGAGCAACAGGCAACCCAGGAGCAGAAGGTTCAGGCAAAAGGTGGAGTCAACGTGGAAGATCTTCCTAACCACCAACCTTCCTCATTCTTGAAAGACAAGCCCCGGAGCATTATAAGCCTCCTATGTTTTTACAAATATCATTTGTGTCCTTTATGTTTGATGCATTAGGTTATAGGAGTTGATTGAAAACACTTGCTGCATATATTTTCTTTGTCCAAACAAATATATCTTGAATCCTTTGTAGGTCCAGGATCGAATATATGCTTAGCTATGCTTAGTCCGGTAGAAGTCAGGTGATTTCCTGTCACCTGTAAGATATAGGTAGATATCTGATCACGGTTGGCTATAATCGCTATCGTGGGAATAACCATGTGTTGATGAATAAAAAGGAGACCGGAAGGGATTCTGATAAAGAAGCAATAAGGCATGGAGGTCTTGGTGCCTATTTATCCCCGTCTATGTCGGTTAAGGACCGATTCGCTGTACGTCATCATATCATATTGAACGCATGCCTAGCACTTAGTTGGTTGGATAAGTCATTCCGACCGTGAAGCCGAGTAGCTCAAATCAGGCCTGGACCCGGTAAGTGAAAGTACGCACACTAGAGGTAGTAAGGATGTGCGGAGAGCCAGTGGCGTGAGTCCAAGGGCAGGTCGGGCCTGAACTTCCTGGCAGACTGGTAGTATCCCTAAGAGTGCGGCGCTGATCAGACCCAAAATTGTACCAAAGATGACCCAACGTGACCCCAATGGGAAAGTATGGGTATTCAAGTCGCCGTCTCTCCCGGATAGTGAGAACTTGACTGAGCAGCGGCAACATAGTATTAATTGATGGAACTTGATGGTTATGATGATACTCAATTTAATACACCGGATATGGTTATGAAAAATAGCTTATTCATGCACCATTCTCCACAGGTTACTAATATGGTATCTGTGCCATATAGATAATGATATAAACTCATGTTCATCTAGCACTCTGTTATATTTAGACACCCTATGAATTTTTTCTAGATCCACCCTTGTTTCAGTCATAGTTTATTTTAACGTGTGACTAGCTGATATTGAGGGGCAATTCCGCTAGAGAAAGTAGCTCAGGAAGTTGTAGCTGCCATCAGGGCGGGGGTGGTAGCTGATACCGCTACCACTCTCAGTGACGTCGTAGTGGTGATTGCGGCCCTAGGACATATCCTATCCACCACTCATTCCCAATGTCATGGCATATGCAACCATAGCTGACGCAAAGGGGCCAAGAGGGATGAAAGGGGCGAATCTGCGGTGGTGTGTGTTGTGAGGGGGAGGGGGGCTCGAGCACCCACCGCTAGGATTTTTTTAATTTTTAGTTTTCTGAAGTTTTTATTTTAAGAATAGGTCCACTTAAATTTTTTATTTTTATTTTTAAACCTTTTGGTCATGCCAGTACGTCTGGTGCGACAAAATAACGTTGTTGCGGCACACGCGCTGGCCCGACAAGATGTACCACAATACAGTTTTGTCGCGCCACTCCTACTGCGTGACAAAACAATACTGTCGCGTCAACGGAAGTGGCGTGACAAGGTTTTTCACGTGAAAATCAATATCTAACATGGCATACCTTGTCGAACCAATGTAGGTGGTGCAACAATATTATTTTGTCGCACCAGGCGTGTTGGCCGACCAAGAAGGTTACAAATAAAAATAAGAAAGTAAATGAGGTATCTTTAAAATAAGAATAAAAATATTAAAATTTTTAAAAAATCCATGAAGTTTCTTCCGTATTTCTCAAGTTTCCTCATGCTTCTACGTGGGTCATCTATTATAGAGGTTAAAGATAATATTGTCCATGACTTAGCCAGCTTTGATCTTGCTCCATTCGCTCACATTAATGCTACTGGGATATAGTCTATATATCTACTTAGTATTAAAAGAGAAGCATTTCTTCTAACTTGTTTGTTTATTTTCAAAATACCTTGAAAGTCCAATCAAGCCCTAATTGTAGGTTTTGGTGATAATGACCACGCAATTAGAGAACTAATGAGATTTATCGAGATGACAAGTAGAGAATCTATATTTGAGGATGTTACACGAAACGGAGGAGCCCCCAATTACAAATGTTGATGGCTTCAAACTCAAAGAAGGTTTAAAATCTTTTATATTTTGAATTTGAGTATAAGAAAAGTTGTGCTATAAAGGGGGACACAATGCTTAAGCTAACATGTGCTACCAAGTGCTTAATCTTATACATACATCCTCACTTACTCAGCCAAGACAGCCAACACTTCACTCTTATCCTTAGTGTCTTGCCTGGTGCGACAGTGTCGCACCTAGAGAGAGGCACTACCGCAGTGCGACACTGCCGCACTTGAGCCATGACTTAAGTGATCGTTGGCTCTGGGGGTACTTATACCTTTTCCCTTCCTCCCAACGTCTCTCTTCTCTCTCCCACTCCTTCGGCTTGTCCAAGAACAGAAGAGTGCCCTTCTCTCTCTCCTCTATTGGTGACCTTGAGCTTCCAAGCATTCTCCCTTGATTTCTCCATCAATCCTTGAGAGAAAAAGGTTACAAACTCAATTAGAGAGCAGATCCTTTGATTCCCCAACTCAAAAGAGCACTTGGTTCACATTTTGGCCAACGAATGTATTTATTACTCTTGGAGCTTTGCTTCTAGTCGGCTAGAGCGTCGCCTGTAGAGCTTGCCAACTTGTGTGGTAGCCCCAGGAGGTTTGTAACCACCTCTTGAAGCTAGTAAACTCACTCCTTATCTCAAGAGTTGAGTCTCTTGACTTGAGAACGAGAAAGGGTTGCAAAGCCCTAAGCCTTAGTGGCTAACCTCAATAGCGTGGATGTAGGCAAGCCTTGGTGGTGAGCTGAACCATGGGTTAAATCATCGTGTCACCTTGTGCTTGATTTACATCATTTGCATTTCATATTATTGTTGAGGTGATTTCTAGGGTTTGTGGTCGATCTACTTGTGTGTTGTGTTCCTACCACTTCTAGCTCTCAATCTGTGAATCTCATACCTATCTCATACCTGTAGGAAGCTAAGAAATTTCTTTGATTCAAGTTTATATTCACTGATTTTGAACTGTGACTCGAAGTTGTCTGCGGGTGCGGCAGTGCCGCGAGGTCAGAGCGGCACTACTTTAGGTTGAATTTGATAAAAGTTTGAGTATTTGTTTTGATAGGCCTATTCACCCCCTCTAGGCTAACCAAAGATCCTACAAATGGTATCAGAGCCAGGTTACCTCGTGTGCGCTTCACCATGTGAGGTATAGAGCCCAGAGGAGGAACTAGTGGCATGAAGCCGGTGGATATCGACACCGACAGCAGTGAGTTGAGCGCATCAACAGCAAGCAACACCACACTACCACATCTTGAGGCTACCGATGCTGAAAGAGCTCTCAATGACAATGAGAGAAGAAGGAAGGAGGCAAGAAAGCTCAAAAGAGAAGCAAAAGAGAGGAAGGAGCAGCAGTGGTTAGAAGACAAGAAGCAAAGAAAAGAAGAAAGAAAGCTCATAAGAGAAGTAAGAAGAAGGAGAGAAGCTTAGAAGAAGAGAAGGCAACAAATGCATTATCAACGAAGGCGAGGAAGCCAAAGACGCACAAGTAGATAACCATCGGCTTGCGCCTGTGCCAGGCCTCATACGGAGTCTTGCCGATGAGAGCACTAGTCGGCGAGTGGTTGAGCAAGTGTACGGCAGTCATCTCGGCCCCCTACCAGTAGACCACCGGTATACCGCGCTGCTTGAGGAGGGCGCATGCCGATGCCACCACTGTTTGATTGCGGCATTCAACCATGCCGTTCTGTTGCAGTGAGTAGGGCGCGGAGTAGTGGCACTGAATCCCCTCGTCGGCACGGTACATTGTGAACTCAGCTGCCGTGAACTCCCCACCGTTGTCCGTGCAAAGCACCCAGAGCTTGCAGACGTACTCCTCCATGACTGCCTGATGGCGCTTGATGGCGTATGCAGCCGCCACCTTGGAATTGAGCAACTTGGCCCACATATAGCGGGTGGCGTCATTGACGAGTACTAGGAAGTAGCGTCGACCTCCAGGAGTGGCTGGTGACACTAGACTACAGAGGTCGCCGTGCACCAACTCGAGTTGCTTGGTGGTGTGGTAGGAGGCTTGATGCGGGAAGGGCTGGTGCTTCAGCTTGGTCACCACACGGGTGTCACAGAGCTGCTCGACATGGTCGATGCAGGGCATGCCATGGACCATCTCCTCATCGAGCTACTTCATGGCCTCAAAGTGAAGATTCCTGAAGCTCTCATGCCAGCGCCATGCCTCATCGTCCTAGTGCATGGCAAGGCAAAGGGGGTGCGCCACCTGCACATGAAGCACGTAAAGGTGATTGCTTCCCCGATTCACCTTGGCGAGAAGGCGACGGCTTCTATCCCAGATACGTAACATGATGTCCTCGATCTCTACCCACGAGCCATTCTCATCTAGCTGCCCGATGTTGATGGAGTTCCTCAAGGCCAAGATGTAGTACACGCTGGTGAGGAGGCGGTGCTCCCCCATCTTGGCCTTGAAGATGATCAAGCCGACTCCCTTGATCTCAACAGCGGAGGCATCACCGAAATTGATGGATCCCTTCACGCCTGAGTCTAGGTTGAAGAAGAACTCACGACGACCAGTCATGTGGTGCGTGGCACCGATGTCGAGGTACCAGCCATCAATCTTGTCATTATCTGTGCCTTTGCCGAGGAAGGCGTGGGCGCGTAGTTCATCGAGGTGGAGATGTATGGAGCTAGCCGACACGGAAAGGGGAAAGCTTGGACTTTCACCCCCTCCTCTACTTCTCGCTATGGCTCGATGCACCCGTGCACCAGGAATAGAGCAACATCCTCCTCCCCTACTTGCACGGCGAGAGCCTACTCACCGCGGCGTGGAGGAAGGCAGCAGTCCTTGGCCTAGTGGCTAGTCCTATCGTAGTTGTTGTAGGTGTCATCCCGGGTCGCCTTGCGCTAGCCGGTGCCACCACCATCAACGCTTGCCTAACCTTGGGGCCCCTTCTTCTTGTCGCCACAAGGACGCTGACGATGTTCCTAAGGAGCTAGATGGTCTGGATCCTTCCTCCTTCTCAAAGGTGCGCCACTGCTCCATCGTGTATAGCAGCTTACCTCCGACGACGCTTGGCTCGATGTGAGGCCTCTCCTCGTGGTCCTGCATTGCCTTTAGCCTCTCGATCATGTCCTTGATGGTGACCTGCTTGAAGTTGAGGAGCATCTTGATCAACATGATGATCTGCGCGTACTTCCTCGGCATGCAACGGAGGAATTTCTCCACCACGCGCTCCTCCGTGAGGTTGGTGTCGCCGTTGCGCACCATCTGCTCCATCAGGTTGGTCAGCCGCATGGTGAAATCCTTGACTTGTTCACCGGGCTGAAAGGCGAGGCCTTCCTACTCCCCTCGGAGGTGCTGCAGCGTTGCTCGGCGTACGTGATCTCCATCGACGCATGCCGGCGATCGACTCCCACACCAGCTTCATCGTGGCCTTGTTGGTGATGGAAGCACCAAGCTCGGTGGGACAACGGCACACAGCACCTTCAGCGCCCTGCGATCATCATCGTAGTCAACGTTGCCGATGTGGACCACCTCCCACAGCCGTCGAGCCTGCAACTTGATCTTCATTAGTAGGTTCCACTCATGGTAGTTCGACTTGGTGAGCATCGGCCATGGCGTTCCCGCTCTGGAGTCACGGTAGACCATCTACAGCATCGGGGAGAGCCCATGGTGACCACAACGTCGCTCTGGTGACGGCGACTGGTGGCAGCGCTCGTTCGGGCTGTGGGACCCTCCTTCCGCTGGCTCCGGCTCCTCCCGCTCCATCTCAAAACGCAGTGCCGCGGCTGTAGCCACCATGGCCTAGGCCACAACCACTGCCTGCTAGCCGTCTCGGCCACCGCCGCAGCCACTACCTCTGCCTCTACAGCAGCAAGGTGCATCACGTGGTCATCGGCTCCTACTCCGGCCCTAGTGTCGGCAGCAGCGTGGGCTCTAACGATCTGACTAGCGGTGGACATGGCTCTCTGCTCACTCAAGAACACAAGGCTCTGATACCAATTATTGGCCCAAATAGATCTCAGATTCAGATTTGGAAACTACCAGAGGGCAGCTTGGCCCTTTGCCGCTTGGATCGAAGGAAATGCAATGGCTTGGTTTTTACAATGACACTCCCTTGCCTTTTATAGGCAGAGGGACTTTCACTTGCTACAGCATATTCTAACCACTAAAGTGGATGCTGAGCATATTCCTACCACTAGGCTTGGAAGCCAAGGAAAGTAAAAGTGCAGAAAAAGTAAGATACAAATGCTTTAGCACAGGAAAATTCTGAAAATAACCAACATTCCATAAGCAATATGCTGCACGCGTATGAAAAATCCAAAATTATCATACCCTTAAGTAGTTTTGTACTACATCAATGCCTATTGAATACATATTATAAATCAGCTAACTCATCTATAGAGTGCAGAAACCAGGATACTTGACAAGCTGACGAGATAGAAGTAAACTTTAGATATGATTTCAGAAAACCTAAAATGGTGGTTTGTATCCAATCTATAATCAGAGAAATTCTGAAATGCTTCTTACAGCACAAAGTTCAACATGTCACAACACATATTCAGAGATATTTCATTTTAAGCTATGCTAATTTTGTGGTAGTGGTTGAATACATTATGCATGAACACTTAATATTTTAATTGAAGTAAATTCGCACTGTGCAACTCACACTTCTAAGTTTTTAGCCTTGAAATAGATAGCGATTAGCAATTATGCATTTTACCTGATACTTGTCGTAGATCAGACCTGAATGGAAAGGATGAGTAATTTACCCTGTCTCCAAATGTGAAGCTTCAGAGTTGGGAACTTTAGTATGAAGAGATCTGTGTAAAAAAAGGGGGAAGAAAATGCTTTGCCTATGAGAGTTGGGAACTTTATAATGTCTAAGGTTAGAGCTGAATGCTTTGCTTATAATGTCTAAGGTTGCAAGAAAATATAGTATTTGATAACTTATCACACCAAAATTGATCAAAACAATAATTTACCTGCAAAGGCACTCAATAGAATCCTTGTTGCTCAGATCACACAGACGATGCAATAACTGTAAAAAGCATGATCCATGTAATTTTTGTTCAAAAGAGGATAGTTCAAACAGAATATAGTTTATTTAAGAATATAATCACATCTATAGGAATGTGCTTGACGAAACCCACACAAACAAATAGGAGACGTGATCTATGCATTTATCAATCTTCTGGTGCTGTATTTCTTTTCTAAACTGGAATTCAGTTGAAAACAAAGCTACAAATATTGTACTCCTTTCTAGTTAGTATTGACATGGCCAAATAACTGTGTCTTAAACAAATTAAATAGTGTTCATGAAACATAACTCTAAGAATCAGCATTAGGGAGGAAGGGGATGGAAGAGAAAAAAAATCAATACCTAAGGGAGATCCAGCAGGGGCGAGCCCAGGTACTGATGTCGTGTGCTTTCTGGCAAGTCACGATCACACGGAAGGGAAGCGACGCAGATGGGCGACGGCATGAACGCGGATGACCTATGACACAGATGGGCTATGGTAGCACGGATGAGCAGGGTAGGATGGGCATTCAAAAAGAAACAATTGGATGAGGTTAGGGGAGGGGTGAGACGCAGCTTACCAGCCAGGCTCCTCGAACCCTTACCTAGATGCTGGAGGCCACAACCTTGGGAGGAGAGCGTGCTTTTTCGGCTGCTCGGAGCTCCTTCAACGGTCTTCTCTTTTGTGGCGCTCGTTCCCCTAGGTTCTCGGAGCAGCCAAGCAGGGAAGGGCGTGGGTGGGTGACGGCGGCGCGGGATGTGGCCAGACGAAGGCGGTGCGGCGACGGAGTGGACTGCATGGGCCCTTGCAGCATTGAGGAGGCGGAGTGGAGCGTGGGCGCCCTAGCGGCGGCGAGGCGATAGAGCAGAGCACTGGCTTAGGCCTTGCGGCGGTGAGGCGGCAGAGCGGAGCGCTGGCTTGGGCGGTGCGCTTAGGAGGATGGATGGCGTGTGGCCCGGAGTTGGGAGGATGCGGATGTGGGACAAGAGTGGGAGTCATAGGGTCATGCGCGTGGCCCACCTGTCGGTGCTAACAGGAGTTAGGGAGGTGCTCGTGGCTATAAATTTCCAAACGGGACACGCGAAAATGGGCTGGCACGGGCCCGGTGCAAAAAAGCATGGCCCTAGCCTGGTACGGCCTGGCCTCGCCCATGCTCGTGCCCGTGCCTAGGCCAAAAGGTTGGCTCATAGTACCGGCTCAGGCATGGCCCATTCCAATGGGCGGCACGAGGCAGGCACGGCTTACAGCCGTCGGATCACGGAGGCGGGGCATGAGCTGTTGGATCACCGGGCGACCGGGGGGTCTGATATATAAGCCACCCGATGCGACCGCTCTCCCCACTCCCCTCACTCATAACCCTAGCCTCTTGCCCTCTCCTCTCCGGCTCTCCCCGCTCACTCTATCGCTCGCCCGCTCCTCACCACACTCATAACCCTAGCTCCTCGCCTGCTCACCGCTCTTCGCCGCACTCGTAACCTGGGCTCCTCGACGCCGTCACCATGGAGTCTTCCGGCGGGTAAGGGGTCAGTTCCGGTGGCTGGTGGTTCCCTTTTCTCCCTCTCCGCCCTCAATCTCCCTCTTCTCCCTCAGATCTGGTGGTTCCCGCCCTCAATCTCCATCTGTTCCCTTATTCTTCATCCCTGAACGTTGATTGAGCCTCGTTCTCAGCATCCTCGTTGCATCTCTGTCATCTATTCGTCATCCACATCGCTGGCTGCCGCCACCTCTGGGGCTCTGGTCTCTGTTGAGGTACCAGGGGTGTGCAATCGGTCCGTCTCATTATCGTCGTTTATGGGGCTTCGGCCGTAGAGGTAAGGGTAAACCCTAACCCTAACCCAAACCCTAATCTCCAACCTAACCCTACTTTTATCTATTGATTATGGCAGCCATCAAGGAACCAGAGATGGCAGAGATGGCCCTAGGCGCCGGGCGACATGATGACGGGGAGTTTGACCACTCCTAGAACGACGAGCTGCGTATGTGTGGGATGGCTGGAGATGATGAGGACGATGATGTCCGCGAGGACGCTGTCGTGCTCTTCGGCCATTCTGCTGCTGATCCCCTTCCCGTCGATGACTTTGACCCCCTAGTCGATGTAGCTGATGCCAACGGTGGCCAGAGCGAGGTTAGCCCTATTGGTTCTAATCGCCCTTCCACGTCTGCTGTCTGGGAGGACTTTGAGAAGCACTATAAAACTAAGAAAGGTAGAAAGATCAGGTTTGCTGCCACTTGCCTTTATTGCCATAAGCACTACTCTGCTTATTTTGCTCATGGCACTGGGCATCTTACTCAACATCTTGCTAAGTGTCCTAAGAAACTTGAGAAGACCCGAGGCATGACTCAGACTCATATTGCTTTTAATTCTGATGGTTCTGTTCGTTGTTGAGTACAGTGCTGAGGTAGCTCGTGTTGAACTTGTTCGTATGCTTGCTAGATTGGACCTACCTCTTATGATTGGTGAAACTAAGGCATTTAAAGATTATATTAAAACTGCTCATAACCCTAATTATTCACCTGTCTCTAAGCAAACTCTGGTAGAGATCTGTTTAAATACTACAATGAGAAATGTGATAAACTGATGGTCTGTTTAAAGGATAATGTTGTTTCATCTGTTGCTATTACCTCTGATATATGGTCTGGAAAGGCTAAAGAAGATTATTTATCTGTTGTGGCTCATTTCATTAATGCTGATTGGCAATTAGAGAAAATAGTACTTGGTTTAAGATTGATTGATGTGTCCCATAATACTGAGAACATTGCTGAGCGTGTTGCATCTGTCCTTGCTGAGTATGGTATACTTAACAAGGTTTTTCTATAACTTTGGATAATGCATCTGCAAATAAAAATGCTATAGATAAACTGAAATCTATACTTAAAGAATATTTGGGTTCTGGTCTGTTTTTGCATCAACGATGTGCTTGTCATATTATTAACCTGATTGTGAAAGAAGCACTGGCTGCTGTGAATCCTCTCATTGAGGATTTTAGAACAACAATCTCTTTTATGAACTCCTCTAATCAAAGAATTACTGCATACAAGAGTTATTGCATTGCTAGTGGTGTTAGACCTAGGAAGTTTGGATTAGACATGGATGTTAGATGGAACTCTACCTACCTAATGCTTAAGCACTTGCTGCCTCACAAGAGTACTTTCAGTACTTTCATTGAGGCCAATTACCCTAGAGGTTCAGGTAGTGGTTTCCTTTTGACTGATGATCACTAGACTATGGCAAATAAAATCTTGGAATTTCTTGAACTGTTCTATGACTCAACTGTTGATTTGTCTGGTGTTTACTATCCTACTTCTCCACTTATGATTCATCATCTTGTTAAGATTGCTATACACCTGCATAGGTATCAACATGATGAACATCTAAGATCTGTTATCCAACCTATGATTGACAAATACAATAAGTACTGGAAGAACATACCTGATCTTTATTCTATTGCATTCATATTGGATCCAAGAGCTAAAATTAAGGGATTTACCAAAGTGCTTAGGAAGTTACATTCTCTTTTTTATATTGACTACACTAATAAGTTGCTGGACACCAGAGCTCTTCTGTTTAAAATGTATAACAAGTATGATGTAATGTATGGCTCTAATAGGCTGAAAAGGGTTGTTCCTCCATCCTTGTCTGGTAAGAAAAAAACAGCTTGGGCTAAAATTTATGATGATGAGGAGTTGGATGTTGGAGCTGGTTGTTCTTTCCTCCCTTCTAGTCTTGATCATTCTAGGAGTGTTTCTGCCGCTTCCTTGCTGTAGGCAGCAACTGCTAGTTCTAACTCTAGTGAATTTGCATTCTACCTGGACTGTGACACAGTAAGCCAGTTGGATGATGAGTTTAACATCATGCAGTGGTGGCATGAGCACAAGCTTACTTATTCAGTACTTTCTGTTCTTGCTAAAGACATTTTGACAGTGCCTGTGTCAACCATTTCTTCAGAGTCTACTTTTAGCTTAACTGGCAGGATTATCGAGGAGCGGCGGCGGAGGCTGAACCCTGAAACTGTAGAGGCGCTTACCTGCATCAAGGATTGGGAGAATGCCGAGACAAGACTGCAGCACATGGTGGAGGACAAGGAGCTGGAAGAGGCCTTTGCTGGTCTTTATCTTGATGTCGACTAGTTCACTTCCCATTCATGTAATGGTTCTGTAATAACTGAGACTTAGACTTGTGATGATGGATGTAATGAACAATTAATCTAGGTGCTGGCTGTACTCTTTTCCTGTTTAGGGTTTCTCACAAGGGTGAGTTTTACCTAAACAGGTTTTTAATGAGCCAGTCATTGCACAGCTCCTACTTAAATTAGTTTTAGTTTCAAAAGTTTGTGTTCTTTGCTGTGCTGTGTTCTGATCTGTTTTTTATCTTTTATGAACTTAGTCATTTTAGATCTCTTTGAATTGTTGTGCTGAGTTCATTGAGGGGTTTTGCCAGTTTAGTGCCTGGGCCGACACGGGCACGCTGAGCCTGGAGTCGGCATGGCACGACACGACACGCTCCAGGAATGATAGTGCCGTGCCTAGGCCTGGAGTCGGGCACGGTGGCACGACACGGCACGGCACGGTTCATCAGCCGTGCCTAGCGTGATGTGCCCAGGCGTACCGTGCCGGAGCGGGCTAGTGCCGTGTAGTACCGTGCCGGCACGTTTGGAAAACTATACTCGTGGCATAGCGGCTTCACCACGGAATGTGAACGGGTCTTCTTTGATCTTTTTAGGAGCAGAGATTCTTCGACGAAAAGCTACTGTAGATGCACCACTTGCTGTTATTGTACCACTAAATATCTCTTTTAGAAAGACGGTAGTAGGAAACAAGTTAACAAAGTGGCAGCATAGTAGCTAGAATAGCGAACATTCATTTAACAGTGGGAAGGATGCCTTTTTTTGCTTGTTAAAAAATAATGAATACTTCTAGGTAAACTCAATGTATAGATACCAATATCAACACAAGGTTGTATGTGTCCCAAAAAAATTGACGGTTCAATATACCGCTAAAAGTAAAAAAAAAAATTATGGGGTTCCGAAAGAGGAGGGGGGATTTACTCTTACCAAAGACAATTTAGCAAGAAAAAACTGGAATGGAAATAAATTGTGTGCTTTCTGCTGGACGAATGAAACTATCCAGCATCTCTTTTGATTGCATATACGCTTACTCTGTTCTAGGGCTGAAACCTCCTAGAGATGTACACAACCTTTTTTAATGCATGATACAAACATGGTACAAGTTCAAATAAGTCTTTAGTGTTGATAGAATGGGTAGTTATTTGTTGAACAATATATCTTATAAAAAATTGAAGTCATTTTTGACAAATATCGACGTAAAACTTTTGTAGATACTGTTTAGAAAAACTCATTGGTTGAGCCATTCGGCGCAATTGCAGCAAGGTAAAAATAAAAGGAACACATCTTCCAAGTTTGTCAATCACTAGAGACCGTCGTGATGAACTTCTTTATCTACTTTGGATGGCCAATTAATTTTAAAATTGAGTTTTGAGTTTGACACTTGTGGTTTTTTACTTAAAATTATAATAATTGGTTTGAATCTCTTGGTTTCGAGAGAGAGCCGGATTTGTTTCCTTCATAAAATATTTTTCCAAATTCTAGGCATAATGAACCGTTGATTTCTTATTCATCCGGCGGATAACGAATTTCTTATTCATCTGGCGGAAAACGAATGCAAGATTTAGCAACAACATGCACAAATCGCATGTCTTTAGTTACATGTAAACACATATTTACTCGAGTCTTCCGTTCGTTGTATCGTGTTCGTGTCCACAGTCCACTTCACTTCATAGAGCAAGCATGGCGTAGCCAAGGATGCAGGCCCCGAAGGAGCTGGCCAAGCCTGTGGCCACCGTGAGGGCGGCGCCGTTCTTGTCCTTGGAGCCGGCGGGAGGCGACGATGCTGTGCCCGTCGAGTTAGTCGTCGACCCATGTGCGCTCGGAGCCGGAGAGCTCGCCGAGGGCGCCGGCGGTGCCTGCGGGGCACCGGCCGGGGCTGGTGGCGGCGGTGGGGTTGACGACGCCGGAGGAGGCGACGATGCGCTCGGAGCAGGGGGTGACGACGATGCGGCCGGCGGCGTTCTCGGTGTCTTGGTGGGAGCAGAGGCCGGAGGCGGAGCCGAATTGACTGGCGGCGCCGGTGGCGACCCCGTGGTCGGGGCGCCCTTAGGAGCGGGCGACGACGGCGGGGGCGGGGTGGAGCTGGCGGGAGGGGGCGATGCCGGTGACGCCGGCGGCGGCGCCGTGCTCGGAGCCTGCGCGCCGCCGCCGGTGCCGTTGCTGCGGGCGGCGAGGACCATGACGATGAGCTTCTCGTTGGCGCGGCAGTTGGCCTCCACGCCGCTGATGAAGAAGAGCGGGCCGGAGCGGTCGAGCGTGACCACGGTGTCGCCGTCGTCGAACTTCTTCACGTACGACGACGTGTTGCAGGCGTTGTAGTCCGCCGGCTCCACCAGCAGCACCGAGTCCTGGTCCTTGGGGTACACGAACACTACGGGCACAAGCAAAAACCGTCAATGGCGTCGTGCACGGCGTATGCATTGGACATTTGGACATGCATGTAAACCAATCTCAATTACCTAGGGAGTCTCCGATCTGAAACCTCGTCCTCTCCGCCCAAGTGTTGAAGGGCTCCGCGCCGGCGGTGGGCACGCTCCAGCCATTGGCGCCGCCGACCGTGAACTGCGTTCCGCCGGCGACCGCAGCGGCAATGGCGAAGCAAGCAAACGCAAGACCGTAGCTACTTGACTTCGCCATGGGTGAGAAGAGAAGCTACGCAGGTAGCTAAATTTAGGCTTTTGCAAGTGATCTTGTGCTGGCTGGAGGTTGAAGAAGCACGGGCTTGCATTGCTGCGTATTTGTAGGTGTCAATGGCTGGGGCTTTACAAGCTGTAGGGTTCCTTGCTTTCCATGGCCACGTTGAGCTGTGTTTCCAAAGCATATGGCACCTCGCTCGCCTTTCTATCTTGTCTAGCTCGGCTGTCTTCTCTCTGCTCTGCCTGCCTCCTGGTCCTGGATCCATAGCTTGGCCGAGGCATTGCCAATTGCATACCGCTGGAATATGCATCGCTTGTGCACGTACTGGTCCATGCATGGTTCATGGACAATTGTCACTCTCCAAACAATTCATGGTTTGTCAATGTCGCGCCGTCAGCACACGTGGCACGTTGTGATACGCCTTGGTCAGAGAACAATGTGCTAATAACCTAGTTAAGTGGATCAATGAATCCTTCGTAGAGACCTGTTTTTTTTTAATGATATAACTACTGAAGGTTAATAAAAGGTTGTTTCAGAAAGTTTCACCTTTTTTGTCCATGCAATGCTCCTCTGTCATTCTGTGTCATCTCTGCACTGCAGGCTGTATGGCATGGCATAGGGTTCTTCAACCTGTTAACTTGGTCGTATTTGGCTTATAAGCCATGACTTATAAGCCAACGAACAGTATTTTTCTCTCACACCAAATCAGTTAACAGTACTTTCAGCCATGGTTTATAAGCCAAACCAACCCAAACGAACAGGGCGTGACCTTGGTGCTGAGGTTATGCTTCCTCCACTTACAGGGAAAAACAGAAGTGCAGCTGCAGGCTGCAGCGTCACAAAGAAGCATTTTTTTTCTGATGATTTTTGTTGCCAACTCTTCAGCCAGTCCAGCTTTCTTTTTTCCCTCACAATACTTAAACAAAGTGCTTAAGATCGACATGATGCAAGCAACACGGCATCATGTTTGTCGATGGCACGTCTGTCATGGCGTGGAAACACCGCTTTGTAGGGCCTGGCCAGCCTCTCATACATCAGTTCATGGCATAATCGATGGCGGTACTCAGAACATAGCCATGCCGACTAGTCCCTGACAGTTGTATATCTTCATACAAAAAAAAAAATCCTGAAACAAGAAGCTGTCTGTGCTTGGCTGTAAACGTGCTTGAAAAAAAATGTGAAGCTTTGCACGGTGGTCTACAATCTGGTCAGCCAGAGATTCTGTACTAATTAACAAGCGCGTGTTCAGCATTAACTTGAGTCTTCATGTAATTAGTCTCTTGTGTGCTCGCTGCCGGCTTCCTCTGGTTTTTCATTTGCCGCTCTGTTTTATGTTTGTGCAGCTCGACGGGGCAACCTTTGGTTACCTAAGGTCGACGCTGCCGTTGTTTGTTTGGATGTTCTCTTTTTCCTCTTAATGAAATACGTGCTACGGTGCGCGTTCGAGAAAAAAGCATTAACTTGAGTCAACTTCCCTTTCCATTTCCAACTACACCTTACTGCAAAGATTCTGAGAAAAAAAAAAGACAAAGAATCAAACAATTCCAAACCAAGCTGTCTCCCTAAACCGAAAGCATTTACATTTACAGTTACAGGGGCGATCGATCTGCATTCACACATGGTTGTTTCTGTCCTGCCGCCGTGCGCCATTCAGGCGACCCGGAACCCTCTCTGTGACTCGCTGAAGGCATCGTACGCCGTCGCAAATGAGGCTCTGGACCTCGAGGAAGATGACCTTGCTGACGAAGCAGGCGACGACGCCCTGTTCTTCTTCCTCCTCGCCTTCCTCGCCCCCCTTGGTGGCATGTCTGCGTTCTCTTGCCCGGGCCTGTTGTCCTGGAACATCTCAATTGGCACCATGCTTCTTGGCTGTTCAAAGTCTGCAACGGATTAAAATTTAGAAAATTCAACTCAGAAAGGATCTGTGAGATTCTTTCAACAGTTATTTTTGTTCATTATTACAACTTGCCTACATGCAGGCGACCAAGAGGTGCAGTCCTTGGTGTAGACTAGACGTGTAGTGGTGTGCCACTAATATCATTATGAAATAGGACAAGAAGATTCAGGCGCCTAATCATAAGCACAAATGATTACTCGTGCTGCCTGTATGATTAGGACGCACAGATTTGTTTAAGGGCGTGGCTGGAATGTCGTATGCAACATCAACTTCATTTATCTTTCTGAAAGTATTGACTCATTATGCCATTTAATTAGTCTGTTTTTTTTTGTCTTGACTGAATTTTTTTGAAGGGCAAGCAATGTCAGAGCAGAGGTGAGAATCACCTGCAGAAGCCCAAGAAGTCTGCCTTGACTGCGCAGCTGTGCTCACAGAGCCTGCTGATAAATCATCTGTTCCCTTGAATTCAGCCATCTAAGAGTAAAAAAAAGGTACATCACCATCAGTTAAAGAACTATGTGGAATAATGTAAACTCATGACAACAAATAAAGCATGATGCTGCATATTTTTATGATATTCTTACCCAGCTTGGAGATGTGTCACTGGTGCCCAGACCTATGTGAGCCACATGCTTTACATCTGTAGGGTACCCAATCTCCATCTCATGCTCCTTGTGCACTGCAAAAGAGCAGATGTCTAGTCAGGTACTTGTGCTTTCACCATTTGCTTTTAAGTTGGTACTGCTTTTTCATACATTTTACTATTGAAACTTTTAGAATCTGGATGTGGATGTAGAAACCAATTCACAGAAACTCAAGCCAAGTAATGCAAAAAATGCATAAATAAAGTAAAAATATAGAAGGATGGATGGGATTATTACCAAACATTTGAGAAATTATCTTCAGCCCTTTGAAGATCCCCTTCATCTTTATCGCCATTGGTGAAACCCTTTGATGGAAGAGAAAGAGCTCCTGCAAGAATGTAGAATAAGATCAAATGTTCTTGGAGTACGAAGAAAAGATTTTAGCTTTCATGCTACAAAAGATACACTAAAACATGGCAAGGAAAAAAGAGACAACAAGGATACAATTTGCATGAATGACAAGGATACACATATCTCCTGAATGTTCACATTGAAGAAAAGATTGCCAGAGGCTTGTGCATACAGTAGAATGGATCACAAACAGAAAAAACAAAGCACAGCCGCCATCTTACCTCTGGAATTATTCTCTCAGTTTGTAGAACTCCAACTAGCAGCTTTCGCTTCTGAATCGTTAGACCAAAGTTCACTCTGAAGATGAAGAGCAAAGCAGAAGCAGATGAGAACAAGCAGTTTGGTTTAGAGGGGTACGAAGCAGAGGGAGCTAAATCTTCCAAGAAGGTAGCATAGAACCTCCTTAAATATGGTGACAAGTTAGTTGGGAACAACTCTTGTTGTTGCTGTTCTTTTATTTTATTCTGTATAGTTGCAACCAGGCTTTTCTGAAAAATAGACGATACTTGTCTGTTCTAGCTTGCAAGCTAGCTGTACATGGATTTCGTTTATGCAGTGATCATTTCTTTAGATGTCAATAGGAACTCATTGGCATTATCATATACTCAGTTAGTAGTTGAACTTTTTATTTTTCTATATAATTTTCTGGAGAGACTGGGCTTCATCTCTCAGCTGAATTGTAAGTTGCTTAACTGGAACGTCAGGGGATTGAATGATGGCGCACGACAAGACTCGGTGAGCGAGTTAGTAAGAACCACCGGTGCCACCATCGTATGCCTACAAGAAGCAAAGATGCAAGTTATGGATCATAATGTGGTGCGCCGAACTGTCGGAGCGAAATTTGTAAACTCCTATATTGTGCTCCCGGCGGAACAGACTCGAGGAGGCGTCTTCCTTGCGGTGAATGAAGACTTCTTCGACCTCTCCGACATTGTGCTTACCTCGAACGCTATAACCGCGCAGATCAACATGAGGGCGGATGGAATAGGGTGGCAAATAACAATGGTATACGGCCCACAGGGAGAGGCAGCCAAACTTCAATTCCTCCAAGAATTGAAGAACATTCCCCCGCCGGAGCACAATAGATGGCTCATCCTAGGAATTTCAATCTCATCTACCAGGCAGAAGACAAGAACAACTCCAATCTAAACCGGCGTCTCATGGGGGCATTTAGAGCGACGATCGATCATTTGAGGCTCAAAGAAATCAAGCTAAATGGACGCCGCTTCACTTGGAGCAATCAACAGGACAACCCGACGCTCGCTAGAATTGACAGACTACTATGTACCCCCGAGTGGAAGCTGTTCTTCCCCGCGTGTTTCTTACACTCCCTTCCATCGCTCATGTCGGACCATACCCCGCTGCTACTCCAGGGAGAGCTTGACCACCATCACAGCACGTCCTTCCGCTTCAAAAATTATTGGACGAAGATGGAAGGCTTTCAAGATCTTGTCCTGAACACTTGGAATAGGCCGGTCGCCTCTGCTCTTCCTATCAAACGCTTGCATATCAAGATGGCACGTGTGGCAAAAGGAATCAAGCGTTGGAAGAAAGATAAGATAGGGGATACGAGGATGCAGCTCGCCATAGTGAAGGAAGTACTGTTACAATTAGAAGCAGCCCAAGAGCATAGGTTGCTCACTGGCATGGAGCTTCACCTATGTCGCCGCCTCAAAGCCTGTAGCACTGGACTCGCAGCCATTGAAAAAGCAAGAATAAGACAGAGATCGAGGCTAACATACATCCGGTGTGGAGATGCTAACACAAAATTCTTCCACAGTAGAGCCAATGTACACCGGAGGAAGAATTACATACATTGTCTACATACAGATGAGGGGATCGCGGTGGCTCATCATGAGAAAGAAAAGGTGATATGAGATTATTTTAAAAATCACATTGGCTCTGCAGTTCCGAGAGCTTCCATAGTCAATTGGCAAGCCCTTGGCTACAACCAACATGATCTCTCTGATCTGGAGGTGCCTTTCTCCTAGGAAGAGATAAAAAACACTATATATTCCATGCCTTTCGACAAAGCGCCAGGCCCGGATGGCTTCACGGGTGCCTTCTTCAAAGCTTGTTGGGAAATCATTAAAGATGATGTTTTGGCAGCCATGAACAGCCTATTCACATTGAATGCCCAGGGTTTTGAATGGCTAAACTCGGCTTGCATCATCCTTCTACCCAAAAAAACGGATGCAACAAGAGTTACTGATTTTAGATCCATCAGCCTCGTCCATAGCATTGCAAAGATCTTCTCCAAAGTGTTAGCTAACAGACTTGCCCCTGGACTGAACTCCCTCGTCTCCAACTGCCAAAGCGCATTTATAAAAAAGAAGAAGCATCCATGATAATTTTCTTTACGTCCAGGGCGTGGTACAAAGGCTACACAAGCAGAAGATACCGGCTTTGTTCATAAAACTAGACATCCACAAAGCTTTTGATACGGTACATTGGGGGTACTTGCTTGAGATTATGCAGGCTCTGGGCTTCGGACAGCGATGACGTGAATGGATCTCTATCCTCCTACGTACATCCACCTCGACACCCTTGCTTAATGGGCGGAAGGGGCCACTTTTAGCCATGCCAGAGGCGTCCGGCAGGGGGGTCCGCTTTCACCCATGCTATCCATCCTAGCTACGGGCCCGCTCCAACGTTTGCTTGACAAAGCAATCGAACATGGGATACTCAGCCCCTTACCAATCACGGCGGCAAAATTGAGAACCTCTATGTATGCAGACGATGCGGCAATTTTCATCAGCCCGACAAAAGACGATGTAGAAGCCGTCAAAATCATCCTACAGGCTTTTGGGACATTCTCGGGACTCCATATTAATCTACAAAAGAGCTCAATGCATCCAATCAGCTGTGCAAACGTCGACCTAGACCAAGTTCTGTCACCTTTCACCGGTACTAGAGGAGGCTTCCCATGCAAATATTTGGGGCTGCAACTCCACATCAGATCACTGCAAAAGATACATGTGCAACCTCTCATAGACCATATTGGGCAAAGGTTACCCAAATGGAAAGGAAGATGGATAAACAGAGCAGGACGTCTCACTCTAGTGACCTCGGTTCTCTCCTCCATGCCAACCTACCACCTGACAGTGTTCCCTCTGGCTGCATGGGCTAAGAAAAAGATCGATAAAATCAGGAGATCTTTCTTGTGGAAGGGGGAGGAGAATGCCAATGGCGGACACTGCCTAGTTAATTGGAAAACAGTGACCTGACCAAAAGACCTTGGTGGTTTAGGCATCCCTGACCTCGATAGGTTTGAGAGAGCCCTCCGGTTGCGATGGCTTTGGCAAGAATGGGTGGACGATTCCAAATCTTGGAGCGGCTCAGAGCTTCCATGTTCTGATGATGATCGTCTCCTCTTTAACTCCTCAATCATTATATCTTTGGGGGACGGTGCAAAGACTAAGTTTTGGCACCACAATTGGCTTGATGGACAAGCTCCTAGGTACCTAGCCCCGAACTTGTTTCGCCTAGTTTCAAGGAGAAACCAAACGGTGCAACAAGAGCTCCGGAACAATAATTGGACGCACAAGCTAGGAAGGAAAATCACCTCGGCTGACCACATAGTGGAGTTTGTGTCCCTTTGGATACGAATACAGGATGTGTACCTACAATAGGGCGTCCAAGACACAATCATCTGGCGATGGACCAAGGATGGGAATTACTCCACCCGCTCGGCCTACAGAATTCAGTTCAAAGGCTCGCTCGTCCCCTTCCGTACGGATTTGATTTGGAAAGCGCATGTGGAGAACAGATGCAAGATCTTCGTCTGGATCTTAGTGCAGGATAAAATCCTAACGGCACAAAACCTACAAAGGAGAGGGTGGCCACACCAACAATAATGCGTGCTGTGCAACGATCCCTTAGAGACCGCCCTCCACCTATGCCTATGCTGCCCTTTTGCGAAGGCGGTTTGGGATCAAATCCTCTCGTGGAAAAACTTCACTCAACTTCAACAGCAACCCCAGGTAGACCCCACCCATATCAGATCATGGTGGGAAGAGGTGGCAAGAAAAGTGCCAAGATCTGAGCGTAGGCGGCTTAACGGGGTAGTAATCTACAGCTTTTGGAATATTTGGAAAGAGAGAAATAGGAGAATTTTCGACAACAAGATAGAAACGGTGCCGCAAGTAGCCGCAAGGATAAAGGAAGACATAGAGCAAAGGAAGACTGCACTCACTTATGTTTAGCTGTTATCCCCCTCCTTTGGGCCGTGCGTTTCCCTCCTTTACATGCTTGTGGGGGTTTGAAACCCTAATCTCGAGTGCCTTTGCTTGTACATAAACTTTCTTTCCCTATCTTAATTGAAAGGTAGAGCTCCTGCCATTGCGTTAAAAAAAAGCCGTCTGGGACCAAGTGATAGCTTGGGAAAACTTTGTGGTGCAATGGCCACAACAAGAACAGGCCTCAGTAGCCGATTGGTGGGAGCAAGCGGCAAGCAAGATACAAAAGCAAGACAACAGGCGTTTCAATGGTATGGTGATTTACATTATGTGGAATTTGTGGAAGGAGAGGAATAGAAGAATCTTTGAAAATATGCATAGGACGGCACAGCAGGTCGCCTCACTGATCAAAGAAGACATAGTGCAATGGCATAGGGCAATGAATTTTGGTGGGGGGCCAAACTAGCAGTGCGAGGCGTGTTTTTCTCCTCTATGGTCTTCGGACCACGGTGTTTTGGCACCTTAGGTGTCATATGTACATAAACCTCTTTTCACTACTTAATTGAGCGACAGAGCTCCTGCCTTTTACTTTAAAAATATATATATATATTTCTGGAGAGACTGGGCATGACTTTTTTTTCTTAAGAAAGCTGGATTGTTCCCTCTGAAATTTTAACTGTCAACCGTCAAGTTCTTTCCACATTTTTCTGATTCGCCATACAAACGAAACCAACATCAACGGCTCAGTTACACAAGGCCTTAAAGGTTCCAGGCCCAATGTTTGCTCAAATCTGTTAACGAAGCTCACATGTGCCTCATGGTCCTTGCACTTCCAAGTTCCAACCAACACTGCATACTACTGTTTCATTGCTGGTAGCAGCAAAGCCTAGACTCAGGACCAGTAAGCTTAGTTGGAAATCTCATCTCAGAATATCACGAAACTTATTCTTTTGTTCCTGATGAATGAGAGATGTGCATAAAGCTTACATGTAACATGAGCAGATGGAATTCATGCAGATCTGGGAGAGTAGCACAACATCAAGTAGACACTACAGTTATGAGATTTGATTCTATCTTGGAAGTCACACGTCTGACCTACCTATTTGATGAATGGTGACCTGTCCCATTCCATCAGATCAACAAAGCTTTATATCATGAACAGCTCTATGTATTCCCTTGGGTTAGTTTATATATGTGAAATTTTCCAAGCTGATAGGCACAACATCAGCAGCCAATCCCTAGAGGCTGCTTGCCTTATCCTCTTATATTAAAATTTCTAATTAAATGGCTGAAAGTGTGACAGATGATGCCATCAACCTCAGACCAATTAAACACAGCACAAAATAAAATAAAATAAAATAAAAAAGGCAGTCTCTATCTTCCTGCAAATCAGAATTCACCTTGTGTCCATCTTCTGGCAATACTTTTCTAAACCTTTTCTAGAAAAAAATGCAGGAACCCATTTCTATGGTGCAGAAATAGTAGGTGACATCCATCTATCATGTGCTTTGTGACCTGAGCATTTTCTGAATTGCTTGGTGATGGCGTGATACAATGTCCAAAATAAACCTTTAGATTATCGCAACGTAGAAAACCCTGTTTTCTGAGCTTTGGAGGTAAAAGCCTGCATTATGGCTTTTTTATGCATATGAAGCAATGTGTATTCTGCAAATAAGAGTTTGCTGGTGAAAACTCATGACCAGAGAAATGAGCACAGCTAGCTAAGCCTGAATTACGCGTTTCTGAACTTGCTGAGTGTTGCATGCCTGTAATCTAAGCTGTTGCCGACTGGATTAAGAAGGGAGATTTGAGATGTGCATTTCCATTTCGTATGGAAGAGAAGAGAATAGCAGATCACATTGCATGGTTGGCTCCGATTTGGCAGGTGATGGGCGTCCACGCGACAAGATCGGGTCATGCCTCGCATCTTGCCCACCAATACCGTTGCAAGTCGTGGCAAGATCATCAAGTGGCATCTTTTAAAAAAAAAGAAAAGAAAAAATAAACCATACATTTACCAAAACCAAGTTCTACTCTCTCTCTCTCTCTGTGTGTGTGTGTGTGTGTGTGTGTGTGTGTATTCATGTTATTCTTTTCGTGGCCAGGTCACAGAGAGTCACAGACTACCTCTGTTGAGTTGAAATCCAAATTGGTAAAAATAGTTTTTACTGTAGCAAAAAGGGTAGTTGAAATACAACATAAATCCATTTATCTCCCGTAGAATGGAGTACACTTCTTTGTCTTTCACAAAAAAATTGATGGATTCTGCAAACACAAGAACAGATCCACAAAATTTTAGTTAACAGCACAATTTCCCTTCACCCAAAAGCAAATGCAGATCGACAAAATCCAATTTACCATCAAAATGTTTGCGACGAATGGCTTTATTAGGACCGATTAAGACCTTGTTCGGTTCATGGGAATCCAATCCGCAAGCTAATTTTTTCCACCCCGGGAATGAGTGGATCCCTGGCTGTCACTCCAATCCCTATTGGGGATCATTACCTCTTAGCCTTAATCCATGTTCTCTGTTTGTTGTTCGGTTAGGCCAGGGATCGTTACAATTCAGTGCACACGTGTCCATAGCCATTTCCATTGATCTGGTTTGCACCCATAATAAAGCAAAACATGATCTGAGACAGTATGCTTATCATAATCACAAATGTAATCACTCAGTACAGCCTAGCACTGTTTCATCATCAGATGGGGCCATTCTACATTCCGATCACACATAGTACATTAGAGACGTCTCTCAAAGCCACAACAAGCACAGATGAATTTGAGCTCTGACAATCCTTGCAAAAAATAGTTGAAATCTAAAAGGCTAACACCTTAGAAGCTGCCATGAATCAGTGTTGAATTTGAGCAGTTGTTGTTGCCAGGCTTTATACAACAGTTGAACTAGGCTTCAGAAACAGTCGCCAGGTATAATAAATTGTTGTGCTCAGAAATCATCACATTGATTTCTTTTCTTCATATATAACTGTTGATGGCACTGATTCAGCAAACATCAGCCAAAAAACCGCCCAAAGAGGGGAAAAAACTACTACCCCTACTGGTACCCAAATTATGCCAAACATTGATATCAAACTTTGATGAGCTCCCTCTCATGGAACAGGGGTGGTCGCCTCTGGACCAAGTTACTACTGAACGAATCCAATCAGATATCCATTGCTTGAGAGCTCGATGATGCGCCCTTCTTCCTCCTTTTCTTTTTCTTGGAGTCCTTACCCTGCCTCATGGCATCGTCCTTTGCACCTGCAGGTAGCTGCGTTGCTAGCAGATGCTGATGGATTGCAGCAAATGGGTCAAGCTGGAACTGCAGGTTGTCCAGTAGAGCCTTGAGATGAGCAGCCTCCCGTAGCCTGGACAATGGTTTAGAGTCCAAAAGTACAGTTGAGAAACATTTCGGGTTTAGTCCAAAACTACAGTTGAAAAACGTGAAGACCTGAAGCAAGGTGTGAAGAGAGGATTACACTAATGTCTGTCTTGACTTGCAGTTCAGCTTTGCTTCAGTCTTCTGCTCTGGTGCAGCCGGTTCTGGGAGGAACTCGGACAGTGCCGAGAGATCATATGCTTTCAGTTTCTTCTGATGCCAACTCTGTATTTTTCTGCTGAACAAAAAAATTGAAACAGATAGTAAAACATTGGCATCATAATGAAAAGTGAAAGGAAATGCAAATTATACAAATATGATGACAAGTGCATGTGAATTTACATATTGGAACCATATCAATAGTGTATGGTGCACACTGCAATAGCAATACAAAAGAAAATAAATATGCCAAGCCGTAGGAGTCTACTTTGGAATGGAGTAGACCTCTAAAAATATCCACAAACATATAAGTAGCTAAGTGAACGCGACAAGAGGATTTCAAGTTAGTTTTAAGTTCCCATCAATTGGCAAATCATGACTGTAAAAATCTGTTTATGGTGACATGGTTATTTGCTTTATGGTGCACGCATATACATGAACATGTGAATGACATTGGAATATTGCCCTCCTGCAGCATTTGTTCACTACTACATCACGAACACACAGAATGATGTGGAGCATACAGGGAACTGGCGCTACACCATAAGACTGACCAAATACACATCAATAAGGACTTATTACAACAGAGACAAATACGCTAATGTCGCTGACACTTTGAAATTTGAACCATTTATTGATGTTATAAACTGTGGAACAAAAATAAACACATCTTCCGTCAGAAATGGGAATTTTCCAGAGTATCCACCTAGGCAATTTTCCTAATCCCTGACTTGAGGACAGGCTGGCATTGCTAGGGCAATGGTTGCACCTGAGCAACTGCTCTAAGTGATATTCTACGTGTGGACGACCCTGACACACTATTTTTTTCACTTTTTTTATCATAAAAGGACATATATATTCGTATTAATTCTCAAATAACGCTGATGTGGCATGCTAATTGTATGTCAACAAGTTCAGGGACGTAGATGACACCGCCATAAGTTTTGAGACTCAAATATCAAAACTAGATAGTTGGAGACCTAAGTGACACCTGTCAGAGGCGTATGTCATGGGCCTATCGGGCCTAAAGTGGCAGTATAGCACATTAGTGTAAGGGTTAATTAGATATAAGTGTGTCTTCCTTAGGAGTCAAGTAAGCCATGCTTAGGAGTCAAGTAAACCTCTCTATATAAGGAGAAGGGATGTATCAATCTAATCAAGCAATAATTAGAAGGAAAAACCTTCTCTATTGCTCCACCGTGGGCAAGGCCCTCTGGCCGGCCCCCCTCTCCCTTGTAACCTGTCGATAGAATATCGTCGGCAGTCCTCCGAGGAGTATCCCACGAAGGTAGATTGATCGGCAGAGAAGCGTGAGATCAAGAACAAGAAGGCAACAGAGACACACAAGTTAGACAGGTTCAGGTCGTCAGTATAACGTAATACCCTACTCCTATGGTCTGTTGGTTTGTATTAGCTATCGTATGATATTGCGTGAGTTTGAAGGGGGTCCCTGCCCGCCTTATATAGTCCGGGGGCAGGGTTACAAGTCGGTTAGATCTGAGAGATAACCGGAAAGTAATAACAGATTACAGGAATCTTGGGATCATACATATCCTAACAGATCTCGTAATATCTTCAGGATATCTTCCCGGTGCCTTGCGAGAGGCGCCGAGCAGAGTCGTGCCCCGCAAGGCTTCGTCTTGTAGGCTGGGCCGCCCCTAGGGGCGCAGCCCATGTGGTCTACCGTGGGTATCCGGGGCCATACCCCCCACAGCTAGTCCCCGAGCGCCTTATACCCGTTGTGCAACGCCGTCTTGAGCTTGTCCGAGCAGGTGTGAACAAAGCCAAGCAGTCAAACTCATGGTCCGACCACCGTGATAAGTTGCCGAGCAGTTGTGAGCCGTCGCCGAGCAGCGTGAACCATCGTCGAGCAGCGTCAACCGTAGACGAGTAGTATAACACAAGTGCGGCTTGCCATAAGGGTGTAAGGAGCTCAAGTTCAGAATCAAAAATTTCTTCGCAATGGACCAAGTGTGCCCACTTAGAGTCCGACCATGAGAAAAGGAGATAGTCTTCTTCAGCTTCAAGAGACGTGGAGTCTTCCAGGAAAAGCAAGCACATTCACCGCAAGGTGAAGTGTGCCCACTTAGTCCCCGAGCCTGACAGCAGATGACGTAGTCATATGGTGCCAGGGTCCAAAGTAGAAGAATAGTAAAAAGAACAGCCAAGCAGGCAGCCAGTCCCCGGGCATAGCCCCTTAGTGAGAAAAAAGTACATTCACCGCAAGATGAAGTGTGCCCACTTAGTCCCCGAGCCTAACAGTAGATGACGTGGTCATGTGGTGCCAGGGTCAGAAACAGTAGTCGATTGAAGAAAATCCCCAATGTGGTGAGGAACTAAAATGTAATACTAACGCAGTCACCGAGCCACTTTAGGAGATCTTGGAGAAGTTAAATCGCGGAGAAAATACCAGAGTAATGGTTGTGAAGTAGTGGTTACTGAGCCTCAATAAATGGCGGTGAAGTCGGCGAATTTTCGGTGAGCAATAACCAATTGTGACGATAAATGGGCGATACGGGCTGTGGTTGCGCGAAGGCCTAGGTATCGGCCCATTAAACCACTTCGGAGAATTCGGAGAGGCGCAAATCGTGGGAACGGTTTCTCAAAAACCCTTGAACGTGAAACAGTGGAGGGAATGCTTTATAACTGCGCCGCCGCGCCCCACGCTCCCACCTTTGCCACTTTGCCGTTTCATCTTCCTCCTCAGCTCTTGTTCCTCCCGATTCACTTCCACACAAGCATCCGCCACCAATCTCAAACCAGATCTGAGAAATAGCGCCGAAGAAGGGAGCGGTGAAGCCGAAGAAGGCGGCCGCCGGAGCCAGCCGCGATGAGGAATGGGTGTTGTCGAAGATGGGGAAGGCGGAGCTCAACAGGATGGTGGCGGCGGGCGTTCTTCCAGACCGCGTCACCGCCGAATGGCAGCTAGCCAGTGATGAGCCCTTCTCGATACCTAACACTGATGAAGTTGTAGTGTTTGAGGATTATTTCTAGCGTGGGTTGGGATTCCCTATTCATCCTTTCCTACGGGATCTATTGGAAATCTGAACGATTAGTCTATGCAATCTCCACCCAAACACCATATTGCACATCTCGGTCTTTATCCATTTCTATGAGACGTATCTAGGGGTTCTACCGCACTTCAACCTCTTCAGACACCTATTCTGGTTGAAGAAGAAGGGCGGCAGTGGTTCCAAGGTGGTCGGCGGCGTATATCTGCAGCTCCAGGATGGGATGGCCAGCGAGTACATTAATGTACCGTTGAACACTTCTCTGAAAGGGTGGAACTCTAGGTGGTTCTATATGAAGCAGAGCCACCCTGCAATCCGCTGCGACGTCCACCACATCCTGGAGAGCCAGAAGAGCTGGTCGGAGAAACAGAATAGCGCTGACATGGAGCAGGTGAGAGAGCTCCTCGACTTGATTAAAGGCGTGGAGATTAACGACGAACTGGTGGCGGCAAGCTTTATAGTGCGCCGCATCCAACCCTACAAGGAGAGGGCCCACCTAGGCTTTGACTTCAAGGGTGATGACGATGGGACCTGAGAGAGGCCGGAGCAACTGACGAGGAAAGATGTGCTAGAGCGGGCCGCAGAGCTATTCGCTCCCAACGCCTCATTCAGCATGTCAAGGCAAACGAGGGCCTTCAACTGTTTAAATCCACCTCCTCAGGTAACCATCTCGATTGTTTTGCTCATGTTGCTTTGTATCCATGATTGTTGCTGAGTAGTGAACTGATTCACTTATGCAAAGATCCATTCGCAGGAAAGAGCAGTGTACTTCTCGGGCGTGCTGAGGAGCGATTGGCCAAAGGGAGTAGAAGCCCGACCATCGGCGCAGCCTGAGGAGGAAACCGTCAGCATCTCATCAGAGAGTCCATCCCCGGTGTTGGAGAAAATCCGAGGGAAGAGGGCAGCGGTAGACGAGCCGGCTCAGAAGAAGAGAAAGACAGTGTCCACCGCTCCCCTCAAACCGGGAGGCATCTCGCTTGGTGGCGACCAGACCATTCGAACATGAAGAACCGCGGTGTTCAAGTGGTCGGATGATGATGAAATTCCAATGGCTCCTCCACCAAGCACTGAATCACCTCCGCACAATACCCGCATGGAGGAACAGGCGAAGAGAGGCGAAGAAGTCCCCAAGTAGCAGGCGAGGGGAGTCCCCGCGCAGCAGGCGACGAGAGCCCCCGAGCAGCAGGCAACGGGAGTCCCCGAGCAGTAGGCGGAGGAAGTCCTAGAGTGACGGGTAGAGCAGAGGCCAATGGTGGAGGAGGCAGGACCTCCACCCTAGGACGCAGGTGTTGACCCTAAGGCCACGGCTGGAGGTTCGAGCAGGCATCGCCAGTTCAAGAAATTGTACCGATAGACCAAACCATAAGTATCCTTGTCTTGGAGTTACTTTGTTGTTGTTCCTTAGCTTATTTGGCGCTTGACGAACTGATTTGATGTAGTGTGAAGCGTGCGGAGGATCTAACCCTGCCAGACCAGACTATCGAATAGCCGAGGGCTGATCCTGGGGTGGAGGCAACGCCGGCGGCTCCCATCTTGGAGTCCCCGAGTGCTCGGCAGCCGAAGGAGGAGTCAACCGCCGCTACCAGCGAACTTGGCGATGACAAATGGGTGGCGTTGACAACGGGCGGGTCAGCGGCAGTGCCCAAGGCAATGGCGGGAACTACCGGGTGTTTGGGAGCAGAGGTTGGAGTTACCGGTGATGTGCTGGAGTCTAGGGCGGCAAAGCCGGTGGTGCTCGAGGAGTAAACGATGCTCCCTAAGGCATCGTAGGGCATGGTCAGACCCGTTGTTAGGCCAAAGAGCCCCCCGGTGGTGCCTCGAGCTACGGTGGAAGAGGACAAGGTGGAAGAGATCGAGCGTGCTGAACCTCGACCGCAATCTGTCCGAATCCTCTACAAGCGTGGCGACGAGGTGGTGGTTATCAAGGAGGAAGACACCACCATGGAGATGAGAAGATTGAAGACTGCCCTTGCCAGAGTGATGAAACAAATCGAGGTCAGTACTGCATCTGAAATGCTCGTCTATGATGTTAGAGATCGGAGTTCATCATTATCATTATGCATTTGCAGGGGATAACTCGGACTGCCGAGCAGCGGCACCAGCTGATAAAGAGGATGGATCCCCTCACTGAGGAGAATGAAAAACTCAGAGAGGCGATGAACCTAATGGAGAGAAATATCTAGAGGGCCCAGCGCGAGCGAGACCTTGCTGAGTCCAACTCGCTGGACCTAGAATACCAGAAGAGGGTCCTATCCGAACAACTAGCGGCTACATCTGAGCTGCTTCGGTGCAAGTTCAAAGAGCTAGTGAGTGCCTCCACGCAACTAGAATAGAAATCCAAGCAGCTCAGAAGTGTATCTGAGCAGAAAGCAGGTACGGTATATCGACGAATGTGCTTTGTATTGCTAAACAGCCATATTTTTGTGATGATTGTTGTGCTTGTAGAGCAAGACGCGGAGCTCGGCCAGCTACGCCAGGCCCTCGAACAACTCTGAGAGAAGGCGAAGGAGACAGGGCGAGTAGACAAACTGGTCGAGGAACTGAACGGTGAGTACTTCCTGGTCAGAGTTACTGCTGAAGTAGTTTCCTTGCTTGATGGAACCTTGTAATGCTTGCAGACTACCGTTGGAGGGTCAAGGCATAGTTCAATGTGCTGGAGTAGGATGCCCGGACCCAGAGGGACAAGTTTGGCACTGTAGTTCCTGGAGTCAAACCAGTGCTTGACTGCATCGACCTAGAGGTGGGTCCTTAGCCCGATGGTAGGCCACCGCGCCTAGACATCATCATCGAAAGGTGCAAGACAGCGTGAGAGAGCTTCAACCATGACGCCGTTGCTACCGCCATTACTCATGCCCTTGTGGTGGTTCGGTCCCTCTATCAATCCATTGACCTTCAAGCGATAGGGTCTGCATTTTCCAAAGGGATGGGCAAGGCAGAGACCCAGCAGCTGGAGGATGAGGTGGAGGACACGGCGAAAAAGCTGGTCGGCGACATCGACCTATTTGGTGAGATGGACGTCGATGGTGATGCTCGGTGATTTGCTCGGAGATTATCATCTGTAACATCTGGACAGTGTAGTTAGAATGCGCGAAAGTGCAAAAACATTTATGTATGTGTATAAATGTTATAAGATGCATGTGTATGCAATTAGCTGGTATTTCGGTGAAAAAATCCTCATAGTTTTGACCATAATGCAATTATACGTAGTATAAGTAGTGTCCGAGCAGTTAGTTCGTTACTGAACTCTTTGGCCTTAACTAGCCCATAGTCCATAACGTCGAGCGCAGAGCCCGAGCACGTGTAGGAGGAACAAGCGTCACTAAAGAACCCCAGCTGACCACCCATAACGTAGAGCGTGGAGCCCGTAGCACGTGTAGGGAGAGATCAAAGACTAGGTCTTCTCCATAGAGCACAGAGCGAAACGTGTGCTGCTTGGCGGTTGGCAAAATAACTTGGAGATAAATGTAGTATAAGTGGTGTCCGAGCAATTAGTTCTTTACTAAGCTCTCGGCCTTGGCTAGCCCATAGTCCATAACGTCGAGCATGGAGCTTGTGCACGTGTAGAAGGAATAGGCATGACCAAGGAACCACAGCCGACTACCCATAACACAGAGCACAGAGCCCGTAGCACGTGTAGGGAGAGATCAGAGACTGGGTCTTTTCCATAGAGAACAGAACAGAACGTATGTTGCTCACTGATCGGCGAAATATCTTGGAGATTTAGAGAAAAATGTTCGGCGAGTTGGAGAAACATGTTTGGCAAAATACGTTGGAGATTTGGAGAAACGTGGTCGGCGATTTGGAGAAACTCGTTCGGCGAAAACGTTGGCGATTTGGAGAAAACGTGTTCAGCGATTTGGAGAAAAACCGTTCGGCGAAATCGTTGGCGATTTGGAGAAAACATGTTCGACGATTTGGACAAAAAACCATTTGGCGAAATAAGCTGGCGATTTGGAGAAAATATGTTCAGCAATTTGGAGAATTTTGTTTGGCGAAATACGTTGGCGATTCTGTATTGCAGTTCGTTGTGGAGCAGCTTAGAGCTCGCCGACCTTAAGTGGAGATTAAACCGTAATGGAGAAAAAATAGAGACAAATTATGGAGACCAAAACTTTATTCATCATAAAGTGGAGAGTACATATCTGGAGCTTTTCAGGGATAGAAACATATGAGGTGCTCGATGTGCCATGAATTGGGGACATCGATTTCGTCTAAGTCATATAGGCGATAAGACCCTGGTCGGGTAACCTATTTGATGACGTAAGGCCCTTCCCATGGGGAGGAGAGCTTGTGCATCCCTTTGGTTTTTTGTTTTCTATGGAGAACGAGGTCGCCAACAGCAAATGAACGACCTTTGATGTTGCAGTTGTAGTACCTCCGCAAACCTTCTAGATACTTGGTTGTGCGGACACAAGTAATTAGGCATTCTTCCTCGGCCCTATCGACGTTCTCTATCCAAACAACTGTGGCTTACTCTTCATCATAATTTTTCACTCTAGGTGCTCGGAAGGCAATATCCGCTGGTAGTATGGCTTCTAAGCCATAGACCAAGAAATATGGAGACACACCGGTGCTACGACTAGCTTGAGTGCACAGTCCCCAGACTACAGCTGGTAGCTCCTTGAGCCATCTGCTCGGATGCTTTTCTTCTTTCTGATATAGCCTCTTTTTTACGGCATCAAGGATCATGCCGTTTGCCCGTTCGACCTGGTCGTTGGCTCTAGGATGGGCAACGGAGACGTATTTAATGGAGATGCATCGGTCTTCATAGAAGTCCCAAAAGTGATGACCAGTAAACATAGTTCCGAGGTCGGTGATGATGCTATTCAGGAGACCGAATCTATGGATGATATCTTTGAAGAGCTCGACTGCTTTCTTTGCAGTAGCCGAGACGAGCGGTTTATACTCGATCCACTTGGAGAACTTATCGATGGCAACGTATACGTATCAAAAACCACCTGGCGCTGGCTTGAAAGGCCCAATCATATCCAGTCCCCAGCATGCGAAGGGCCAGGAAGCTAGGATGGTTTGCAGCTCTTATGCCGGCACGTGTATTTGCTTGGTAAAAAATTGACATCCTTCACAATGTCGAACGAGGTCTTCTGCATCAAAGATGGCCGTGGGCCAGTAAAAACTAGCTCAGAAAGCTTTGCCGACTAGTGTTCTCGATGTCGCGTGGTTGCTGCTAGAACCAGAGTGAATTTCGAGAAGTAGCTTCACTCCATCTTCTTGGGTGATGCATTTTTGCAGTATCCCTTCGTTGGCACTTTTCCTCATCAAGTTGTCGTCCACTAGTATGTAATGCTTGCTTCGACGGATTAGGCGTTCGGTTTTAGTCTTATCGGTGGGTACTTCGGCGCTAGAGAGGTACTTGATGAATTGTTCCCTCCAATCAGCAACCGGCAAAGGTACTGTAAGTACCAGCTGCTCGGCGGGGGGAACTTCCTAAATTTCCTTATCTTCCTTAATGGATGGCGCCAAAAGATCTTGAACGAAGACCCCCGGTGGAATCACAGTGCGAGAGGAGCCTAACTTGGATAAGTGGTCGGTGAGCTGATTTTGATCGCGCACCACGTGGTGGTACTCGATACCGTAGAATTTCCCTTCAAGCTTTCTGATTTCGGCGCAATATGCATCCATCTTCTCACTGGAGCAAGACCAGTCTTTATTGAGCTAGTTGATGACCAGCGTGGAGTCCCCATATACCATGACGCGTTTGATGCTGAGCTCGATGGCTATACGAAGTCCGTGGAGACATGCTTCATATTCGGCGGTGTTGTTGGAGGACGTATCGGAGCTTATCCTTGGTCGGCGTAATGAACATAATGCCCACACCAGCACCGTTGATGTTAAGGGTGCCGTCGAAATACATTACCCAGTGCTCGGGGCAGGTGGCAGTGATGGGCTCTTGAATCTTAGTTCACTTAGTGATGAAACTAGCAAGCGTCTAAGACTTGATCGTAGGCCTGCTTCTGAATTCAATGGAGTAAGTGTCAAGCTCGACAGCCCACTTGATGATATGGTTGTTTGTCGACATAGAATTTTTGTCCCTTGTCGAGGACACACGTAGCAAGCCAAAAGGGCCCGCTTAATAGAGCATATCCGCCTAGCTTCAGCGCAAGGGTGGTCGATCCTGCGCACTCCTCCTGAGACGCGCCAGTCAATTTGACCCTGTAATTGATAAGGAGAGAAAGTTCATCAGTAATTAAAGGCGGAACTTACCGGTGCTGCTAGATAGTTCCGAATGTGCGGCTATGAGAGCCGATATGAAAGGAGATCGACTAAATAGTCAATTCCAGCATATTCATGAGAATAAATCGATTAAAGCTCATTGGGTTGTATAAGAAGAATCGGTTATCATTTAGGGCAAATATCATTGATCGAACAGATATTAATCAATGGCAATAAGATGTCAACAATGATCAGTTTGTACTGAGCCAATGATTACAAGTAACCGAACTCCTTTTTATATAAAGAAACAATTCAACATCACTTAACCGTTTAATAAAGATAAATCTAATGGACATGTTAGATCTCATCCATCACTATAACCAGTGGGGCATAAGGCAGAATCATGCAGGCCATAGAAATAACAATAGATTCGATGACCCTAACTCATTACTGATATTAGTAGGGCATGAGGCAGAATCATGCAGGCCGTAATACAATAATAAGATCATGGGGCTAACATATCTTTCAACCTATCTTTACTTCAACGGTCTTGTGATGCGAACTGTTCATGAAAGCGCTCGATATCGGCTAAGGCAGCCGATTCAGGCATAGCACATAGTTAAAGTCATGCCTTATCAGGAATAGATCTACCAGATAACGGTCCCCACTCCATAGTGCTAACAGTGAGGTGTGAGGCAGAATCACACAGGCCGTGATAACGGGCCATGGAACGGTTCTCGCTAGCCAATAAATCTACTTAAGACACAACACGCCTTAACCGCACGTTATGCACGATTAGGATTGACATAAAACAGCCGATAAAACATAACTCATCGTTTAAGGTATAGATTAGATCAATTTGAGATTAGCAAACGATGGGCTAAACAAGATATAAGGCCAATCTAGATCAATCCCAATCGGGCAGAATGCTATTGCTGTAATTAGATAAATAATAAAAGCAATAAACAATATCGGTAACTTAATGAATCTACCAAAGGCTGTCATCCTAAGGTAAAGCCGATAACTTGACCTTGATCTAGTTCACGCAGTGGGGGTCGACCGGATCGATGCAGCTATACTTGAACTAGGCAAGAGTTGATAACTAACTTATACTAGAGTCGCAGTGGAGGTCGATCGGATCGATGCAGCCATACAAACAGAGGTATAAGTCATGATGGTACTTACAACAAGCAGTGGAGGTCGATCGGATCGATACAGCCGTACTTGCTGAAGAACTCATCGAGATCTACTCTACTCCTACTCCTAAGGGGTGGCCGGAGCCGAAAAGGTAAATAACTTGTATATTGGATTGATTGGTTATGTTTCGATACAATAGTCAGGGGTTTATATTTGTACCCTGGGCTGATAAGAGTCCTAAACGAACACGACTAGATAACAAAAAAAATATCAAGATACATGGACTCTAATTTCCCTTATGCAAAATCCTTGCTGATGAAGTTTCCTTGTTTGATATGTGTCCTTGTTTCTTTCATCCTGATATGCACCTGGACGTCATGTCTCTCTCAAATTTATTAAATAATATTTCTTGGCTGGCTCATAAACATCCCTTAATTAGAAAACTTTCTTGCTTTTGACATCATCGGCCGATCTCTTTCTTTCTAGGATAAGCTTACCAAATTTTGGTGTAAACACAGGCCTCCCTAGTTCGAAGTATGAGTTTTCATGCTTCGAACTATTTTGATCCGATGGTCTTCTTTTCCCCAGCTGATGACATTTGATCGCAATCTCTGAAAGCTACATTGGCTCCATCTTTTTGATCTTGATAAGTTCAAAATTGATCTTTCTCTACTCTCCGTTCATCTACTTTAGCTGATTAGGAGCTGCCCCCCCCCCCCCAAGTTCGATCATAGCAATACAAGTTAACTGGCAGCATGAAAATATGCTGCATAAAAGTTCAGGTATCCTAGCCGATAGTCATCTTCCAAGGAGCCGAGGAATTTACTGGCAGCGATATTACCTTATTCCAAGCCTCACCTACACATGTGAACTTTGAAGTGTCTACCATACCATCTTGGGTGGTTGAGAAATGGAATGGATTAGAATCCAGTCATCCTCGCTTCCCCTGCTCAGAAAACTTGAGTTTTTGAAAGATTTTCAAATTAAAATATAGCTCTGCTCCTCAAATAATTCTCTTAGATCACTCAATGTGTATAGTTCCTCGTCAAAGCATTGTTTTGTCTCTTCTTATCCTACTTCTAAAAAACTTATGTGGAGTTTTCGGTAGGGATAAAATATGTAGCATACTTACCTTGTATATATTGTAAGGTCAAATCTCGAATTAAAGGAGAGAAATATCATACTCTTAGATCAAGATGTGCATGTGCGTGGAATATTTGGTGGCTAACCTAATTCTACTATGCTCTTTGAAATACATTTCTCTCTTATGGAATATTTTTGCGAGAACATGGGCTATATTTTCTCATCTTTTTCTTTTTCCTCTTTATTTATTTATTTATTTTGGACTTCTTTTGTATCCATCTTTTATATATTTTCGCATAACCCATGTCTCTCTTTATAACAAATTTTTGAGAGAAATATTATCAAGAACTTGGAGCATTTATTCTAATAAAACCTAACATATTTTTGTCTTCTTCCATTGTAGGAGCAAAACATTTTTTAGGTGGATGAAGAACATGTTTTTGCGTATTTCCAGTATAGAAGCAGCATATATATATGGCGTGTACGTGATCTTGATCTTAGGAATATGATAAATCTCTCAACAAAGGTCAACAAGACTTGACAAAACTCAATACAGAGCAAGCAGCTTATGTGGAAGGTTTTTAATGAGACTAATATATGGCTCTATAGGAAATTCAACATCATTGAGGAGACAAGCTATTGATTTTGAATTTTTGTAAGAAAATTTCCCAAGTACTTTGCAAAAAGAAGCAAGGTTTCTTTCATCATACCATATCTCATTCATCAGCTACTTAGATAGCATGTTTTCCCTATGATAGATTGTTCACAAGTGACAGGAAAAGTAGGAAATAAAGAATATGCGTACCTCCCCTTTGAACCGATGAATGCCTTTGCTCGAACTTTCTCCCAGTATGCATATATCAGCTAGACTTTGTTGGCCTTATGATCTCTGCATTCCCAATCAAACATATGATATGACCACACGTACTTCCAAGATCTGATTCATCCTTTTTGTGCCCACGTACATCATGTATATATATGCATGGAAATCTGACTTGCATGCACTACATAGAGGGCTCTATCGGCTTGATGTCTGATCTTCCAATTCTGAGCCGATTGTGAGTAATCTTTCATTTTACTGCTTCTGACTTTTAATAAGGCGGTTGTCAGTTTCAGAAGTACCATAATTAGATCAAGTTGAGAACACAGAAAGAGCACTGTGAAAATTTTGCTTGCTGAAGCCACAAACTACAACAAAGGTCAGGCCTGGCCAAGAGGCATCTTGCGATGGCTGCTGAGTGCGCTGTAGGTACATCATGGTAGTGCAGACGCCCTTGTTATTGTCATGACTATCTTTATTTTTGTTTTTGCTCTATAGGCGATACGTATCGTATCGGCTTTTTCACATCTTCAGGCTTATTTTTGAATTAGAGATGATACTCTTCTGGTACCGGCTATTAGAGCCGATGACTAAACGAATCGGCTATCAAGTGTTGATCAAATGCTAGGATAACATCCCTTTAAATATTTTTTGCCATAGAACTTTTCATACCAAAGGTTAAACGATTGATCAACCTAGGTCAAGCATCCCATTAAGTGAAACAGAACTTCCTTTAATAGATCTATCAACTTTGAATTACACTTATGACTCGACTTAGCGTTCACATACGTCGGCCCAAGCCCATCTCCAAGACTAGCGCTTATTCTTCCTTAATCTAATGGCCGACGTGGGGCCATGAGTATTTACTAAAACAAACTCTTAGAGCCGATTGCTTGCATCGGTTGTTAGCTTTCATTGCTGATTTTAATGAAGCCTCCTTCCCATAACTTGCCAGAAAAGCATTCAAAGTCTCCTAGTTCCCAAAAGACCGGATCAGCTGTTGCGATGCTCACGGACTCATTAGCGTGAACCAATTCAATGTCATCTCCATGCCACTGGATCAAACACTGATGCATGGTTGATGGTATGCAGCAATTCGCATGAATCCAATCTCGATCGAGGAGCAAACTGTAAGACCCTTTCCCATCGATGACGAAGAATGTAGTGAGCAGAGTCTTGCTTCCAATTGTCAGTTCGACATTTATTGCCCCCTGAGTCTTAGACATATTACCTCCAAAATCCTTAAGCATCATGTCAGTCTCCATCAGATCTTCTGGTCCTTTGCCAAGTTTACAAAAAGTAGTGTAAGGCATAAGATTGATAGAAGCACCTCCGTCCACCAACATCTTTTTCATCGGCTTCCCATCGACAAGACCTTTTATATACAACACCTTTAAGTGCCGATGTTTGACTGGTTTATCAAATATTACTTTTTGTACAACCATCAACTTGGCAACTATCTCCTCATACTCTGATTCATCAAATTCCGAATAAACTTCTTGATCTGCCGGAGCTCTGAATTTTGATGGTAACAGAAAAGCCATTTGGATATTAGCCGATGGTTGCTTTCTATTGGCTATTTACTTGGTACACCACACTTGAGTCTTACCAAATGCCTAAGCCTATTCCATCTCTTTATTCCTTAGGCATTGTACCCTTCTCTTCTGGCTTCTTGTTAAATCTCCTAGGCACCACTAGTTTTCCCGCCACACATATCTTCCTTTAGTGCCTTCTTCATGATCAGCCCAGTCCTGATCAACAACTCTTTTTCCAAGCCGATCATGAACACTTTTATTCTTTAAGTGTCGATCCATGTTATTAGGATGATATGCATCTTGAGCATGGATAGACCAGCAATTGGTTTGAGACTGCCTATACTCCCGATATTGATTGCTGCATTCTGGACAGTCATGTCTGGTAGGCAATTTCAAACCTTCATTCCAGTAATGTCTGAAGAAAGGACAATGCCAATGCAATTTGGCTTGTTCCCTTTCAAACCTCTCTTGTTTCAGTTGATGCTGGTACGCTTGATCTTTTAACCAATGCTGATAATCCTTTTCCTTCTGTCGCTGCCATTTATTCAACAGAATTCATGATGTGACCCGTGGCTTTGTCGTTTCTATTTTTGACATCTTTCCCTGCTCATATCGGCTCTTCTACTAGGCACGACGTCTTCTAATCTCTCTATACTCATCAGCCGATATTTGCATCTTATGATCGACTATTCTAGCTTCTTTTGATTTGGTTGATGTTAGGACCTTGGTTTTTCCTTTAAATAGCCCAGCATCAACTATGTTTTGATCTCCTGGGAAAGAATTATCATAGACTTTCATTTTCTGAGACGTATCAAATTTGAGCCTCCCCTGCTGAATAGCTCTCTATATATGCTGCCTAAAGATTCTGCATTCATTAGTGGAATGAGAAGTAGCATTATAAAACTTACAAAACTTCTTATTCTTTAACTGATTAGGGGGCAACATGACATGACCATTGGACAACTTGATCTGCCTTTTCTTAAGCAAGAAATCGAAGAGCTTATCTGATTTAGTGACATCAAAGTCATAGCTCTCCTTGACTCCTCTTCCCCAAGGATTTGACACCATCAGTGTTTTCTTGCCCCAATTCCATTCAGCTGTAGCAACCTCTTTTTCATCATCTTCATAGCCGTCATCGACTGAGTATGGATCATAAGCTTCGGCTACTGAGGTACTCTTCTAGAACCGGGTATCTCTATGCATACTCTAGAATTGGCTATTAAGTGCTGCTACTCGTTGAGCCAATTGTCCCAAGTTGTCGAATTCTTGTCCTAGCAGTTTTTCTTTCCACATCGGCATCATTCCTTGAACAGCTAAAGCAGCTAGTTGATCATCGGCTAAGTTTAAGGAGAAGCACAAGTTTCTAGTTTCTCAGAACCTCTAAAGAAATTTAGTGCTCGATTCATTAGTCTTCTGTCTTATAGTTGTCAGATCGATAATCTTCTTTTCTCTAGTCCCAGTATAAAAATATGTATAAAACTTTTTCTCCAGGTCAGCCCAATTGGCAATGGAATTGACTGGCAATGATGAAAACCAAGTGAAGGCTAGTCCTAATAAGGACAGAGAGAAGAAATGGACTCGATGGGAATCTTCAACTGACGCTTCGCCCAATTGTGTAAGATACCGACTGACATGTTCTATCGTACTTGTACTGTCTTGTCCAGTGAACTTAGTGAATTCTAGGAGCTATAATTTATTGGAAGAGCGACCAAATCATACCATTCTGGATATGGATGTTTGTATGAAAAGGTCAGCCCTTTTGGCTTTAGACCAAACTGATTCTTTATCATCTTAGTCACCCTTAGCAATAACTCATCAGCTTGCGGATTTGGATTCCTCTCCACCTGCTGACCTATCTATGGATTGAAATCCCACGTGCCTTGATATCCTAGATTTGGCATCATGTGGAGGGTGTTATAATCTGTGCCATAGTGATACCCTTGTGGAATCTCAATCTGCTGGGTCCTTTGTTGGCTTGCTGCTTGAAGTCTCTGATTATAGATATAAAGATCTATATCTCTATGGATTCTTTGAACTGATAGTGTTATTTTTTGAGTCGACGACGGTATGTGGCCTGATGTGTCAAAATTGATCACCTGGTTCTGACTTTGTCCCACCGACTGTTGCATATGCTGTACTAGTGATCTAGGATGGTACTGTGTTTGATTTGCAGTAATTCCTTGAGTTTATTCAGATGAACCCTAAACTGTTTGGACATCACCACTACCAGCTAGTGCTGCTTCTTGATGGCTGGTACTGACTTAATTGGTTCCTTGGGTCGACAGAACTGGAATGTTGTAATAAGCCAGTCCGCCTTGACCAACTGGAAATCCATGAATCGCCTCTTTCAAGGCGTTATGGAATACGTCCACGAAAGCTTTGTTATGGCTCGATATGGCATCACAAATAGATTTGTCCACAACTTCTTTAAAGAAACGCTAGTCTTCAGCTTCAACTATGTCTGTCTGCCCATGTAACAAAACTCCTGGTAGTGAAAATTTCTAAACAATTGTGTTGTCACGTGTTTTGGTGTAGGACAACAAACATTTGTTCTGAAACTCTTCTATAGCTTTGCTGATGATACCCTTATCTCTATCAGGTAGATCTTCATAATGTAGCATAAGGATGTCATCGTTGTTATGAACCGCCATGATGATTGTGAGGTCCCATCTGGCATGCCAGAAATGTGTGTTGACATAGAATTTTTGTCCCATGCCGAGGACACATACAGCAAGCCAGAAGGGTGAAAGGTCCTTGTTTGGTTTTGGTAATTGAGTGACAACCTAGGTGGACTAATTGTGTTTATGTGAGATACACAGGTGATTAGTCCATAGGTACATGTGTGTGAGCAACATATGCCATGGAGGTGAAAATGGCTTGGAGATGTTGCAAAGCTCACACATGTGATGATGAAGGAGCTTAAATGTACATGAGACATGACATTGAGTCATGTGATCAAGGTGGAGAAGATCAAGACAAGACTTGGCTTGATGGACCGGTTGCAAGCGTGAAGGGCAAGTCGAAGGCTTTGGAGTGATGGACCGCGTGGCGGTGAAGCTTGAGCAAGACTTAGCGCCGATGGACGATGGCAATGGTGAAGAGCAAGTAGAGTCAAGATCGATGAACCAATATGATCATGTGATGATATGAAGTGGATCATATCATTGTTGATCGTGTTGGTGCATGTGTTGCATCGACATTGAAGGAGATGGAATGGAATGCGCAAGGCAAAGGTATAACCTAGGGCATTTCATTTCACCGGTCATAGGTGTGTAGAGAAGTTTATGACCGGGTTTAGGATAGATGGCCGTACTATCAAGAGGGGCAAACTTGTTTGCATATCGGTCATCTAGTGCCACTCGAGTGATCTAACTTTGCATTGTCACTAGGATCGAGTGGCATGGCAAGTTGAGTGGCTAACATCCTTTGGGAAATGATTGTGAAAATGCTAACACACATACACATGGTGGTGTACACTTGGTGGTGTTGGCACATTTACAAAGGCGGTGGTGTTTGTAGGGTTGAGATGGGTTTGGGTCCCTCTCTCCCTCCCGCCGAGCTTGCGAGGCAGGATTCGGCGCTTTTGGGAAAATGGAATGCCTATTTTCTATTGTGCCGGATGCAAATTCTGGTGGTTAGCACATTGGTGCAAGGGTGAAGAAGTTAGAAGTGAAAACGAGTTGGTCGCGAAGATGCCGGTGTCGGTCAACTGACTGGACGCTGGATCTGAATGCACCGGACGCTGGAAGGCTGCATCCGGTCAGGCTGACGTATGGTGACGCAGTAACTGGAGTGTGACCGGACGCTGGCTGCATCCGATCGCGTTCGACCGGACGCGTCCGGTCATGCTCGGGAGCTTACTGGAAACGACCGGATGCTTGGGGTTTAGCGTCCGGTCAGTTGAGTGCTGCTGCGTCCGGTCAAGTCAAATGACCATTGGAACCGGGACACGTGGTCGTCTGCGAGCGACCGGACGCTGAGGTCCAGCGTCCGGTCAACACGACCGGAGCGTCCGGTCGGCCCAACCGTTGCCCAGTGAAGGGGTAACGGCTAGTTTAGCCCTTGGGGCTATAAATAGAAGTGGCCTTCGGCCATGGCTGGTGCTGAGCACCTCAAGGTACTTAGTGTCCATGCTTGAGAGTGCTTGGGAGCCCTCCATCACACACATACTTGATAGTGATCATTTGATTGTGTGAGTGAGCGATTCTAGTGCGATTGCATCGTGAGGTTGCATCGAGTGGCACTAGGTGATCGAGTTGTAAGCCGGTGGTGCTTGTTACTCTTAGAGGTTGCCACCTCCTAGACGGCTTGGTGGTGGTCTCCATCGAAGCGCGCAAGAAGCTTGTGCGGCGCTCCGGAGAAGTGCTTGTGAGGGGCATTGTGCTCGCCCTACGGGAGCCACGAAGAGCAACTCTAGTAAAAGCGTGTCATTGAGCTACCCTCACTCAAGGGGTAGGTTCTTGCGACGCCCGATGTGCGGGCTTAGCGGGTGATGCTAATTAGCCGCCGAACCACCAAGTGAGCGGTCGACACAACAGGGACTAGCGTGTTGGCAAACACATGAACCTCGGGAGAAAAATCATCGTGTCAACCTTGTTCTTCCCGTTGGTTTGCATCCCCATTACACAAGCTTGCAATTACTTTTATACATATTAAGCTTGTGTAGTTGCTCTTGTAATTAGATAGCTTGTGTAGCTTGCTAATTACCTTCTTGCTTGTGTAGCATAGAAGTAGCTCCCTTGCGTGGCTAATTTGGTTTTAGTAACCTTGTTAGTCACATTGCTTAGTTTGTGTAACTAAGTATTTGCGCTCTCTAATTAGGCATTGGTTGCTTTGTTATTGAGCATTGCTAGTGAGCTTAGTTAGCTTTGTGCTTTTGCTTACTAGCATGTGTAGGAGCTCCCTTATTGCTTAAAGTACTAGTGGCATAGGTTTGTGTGACCTTGCTCCTAGAATTGTTTAGGAGAGCTCTAGCTAGCCCGGCACCTTTGTTGCATAATTGTTATCTTTGCGAGGTGCTAGTGAACATATATAGTGGGGTATAGTCTTGGCTAGACCGATAGTTTTAATTCCGCATTTGTATCGGTTAGCCGACACGATTAAGTTTTAGAAAAGACTATTCACCCCCCTCTAGTCGCCATCTCGACCCTTCAAAGGGTCTGCTCGATGGAGCAGATCCGCCTAGCTTTAGCGCAAGGGTGGTCGATCCTGTGTACTCCTCCCGAGATGCGCCAGTCAATTTGACCCTGTAATTGATAAGGAGAGAAAGTTCATCAGTAATTAAGGGCGGAACTTGCCGGTGCTGCCAGACAGTTCCGAATGTGCGGCTATGAGAGCCGATATAAAAGGAGACCGACTAAATAGTTGATTCTAGCATATTCATGAGAATAAATCAATTAAAGCTTATTGGGTTATATAAGAAGAATCAGTTATCATTCAGGGCAAATATCGTTGATCGAACAGATATTAATCAATGGCAATAAGATATCAACAATGATCAGTTTGTACTGAGCCAATGATTATAAGTAACCGGACTCCTTTTTATATAAAGAAATAATTCAACATCACTTAACCGTTTAATAAAGATAAATCTAATGGACATGTTAGATCTCATCCATCACTATGACCAGTGGGGCATTAGGCAGAATCATGCAGGCTATAGAAATAACAATAGATTCGACGACCCTAACTCATTACTGATATCAGTGGAGCATGAGGCAGAATCATGCAGGCCATAATACAATAATAAGATCATGGGGGCTAACATATCTTTCAACCTATCTTTACTTCAACGGTCTCGTGATGCGAACTGTTCGTGAAAGCGCTCGATATTGACTAAAACAGCCGATTCAGGCATAGCACACAGTTAAAGTCATGCCTTATCAGGAATAGATCTACCAGATAACGGTCCCCACTCCACAGTGCTAATAGTGGGGTGTGAGGTAGAATCACACAGGCCGTGATAACGGGCCATAGAATGGTTCTCGCTAGCTAATAAATCTACTCAAGACGCAACATGCCTTAACCGCACGTTATGCATGATCAGGGTTGACATAAAACAGTCGATAAAACATAACTCAATGTTTAAGGTATAGATTAGATCAATTTAAGATTAGCAAACGATGGGCTAAACAAAATATAATGCCGATCTAGATCAATTCCAATCGGGCAGAATGATATTGCTATAATTAGATAAATAATAAAAGCAATAAACAATATCGATAACTTAATGAATCTACCAAAGGCTGCCATCCTAATGTAGAGCCGATAACTTGACCTTGATCTAGTTCATGCAGTGGGGGTTGACCAGATCGATGCAGCCATACTTGAACTAGACAAGAGTCGATAACTAACTTATACCAGAGTCATAGTGGAGGTCGACCGGATCGATGTAGCCGTACGAACAGAGGTATAAGTCATGATGGTACTTACAACAAGCAGTGGAGGTCGACTAGATTGATGTAGCCGCACTTGCTGAAGAACTCACCAAGACCTACTCTACTCCTACTCCTAAGGGGTGGCCGAAGCCAAAAAGGTAAATAACTTGTATATTGGATTGATTGGTTGTGTTTCGATACAATAGCCGGGGGTTTATATTTGTACCCTGGGCTGATAAGAGTCCTAAACGAACACGACTAGATAATAAAAAGAAATATCAAGATACATGGACTCTAATTTCCCTTATGCAGAATCCTTGCTGATGAAGTTTCCTTGTTTGATATGTGTCCTTGTTTCTTTCATCCTGATATGCACCTGGACGTCATGTCTCTCTCAAATTTATTAAATAATATTTCTTGGATGGCTCATAAACATCCCTTAATTAGGAAACTTTCTTACTTTTGACATCATCGGCCGATCTCCTCCTTTCCAAGATAAGCTTACCAAATTTTGATGTAAACACCGTTGGCCTCTTTGTTGCGGAGGATGTCCCCTAGAGGGAACTCAATGACCATGGCGATCTTGTAATACTCGAAGTAGTGGCGGAGCTTGTGCAACATAATCAGAATGTCGTATAGTAGCTTCTGGACCTAAGGATAACGAGTCTTGGGGTCATTAAGAACCTCGCTGATGAAATATACCGGACGTTGCACCTTATAGGCGTGCCTGGCCTCCTCACGTTAGACCACAATGGCCGTGCTAATGACACGAGAAGTAGCGGTGATGTAGATTAGGAGAGTTTCATCTGGCCGTGGTGCCGTCATGATCGGAGGCTTTGTTAGGAACAACTTGAGCTGCTCGAAGGCTGTGTCTGCCTCCTCCGACTAGGAAAAGCGCTCAGAGGCCTTGAGGAGTTTGAAGAACGGTAGACCTTTTTCACCGAGGCATGATATGAAGCGGCTTAAAGGAGCCATGCAGCCTGTAAGCTTCTATATATCATTGACACATGTTGGTCGTTTCATATTGGTGATGGCGAAAACCTTGTCAGGGTTGGGCTCAATGCTTCGTGCGCTGACGATGTTACCCAGGAGTATACCGGATGGAACTCCAAAGATGCACTTTGAAGGGTTCAGCTTCCATCGGTACCTTTTAAGGTTGGCGAACGTTTCTTCGAGGTCGGCGATAAGATCATCGACGGCCTTGGACTTGACGACCACATCGTCCATGTAAGCTTTGATGTTACAACTGATCTATTGATCGAGGCACATCTGGATAGCCCTTTGATAAGTCGCCCCAGCGTTCTTGAGTCCAAAGGACATGGTGGTATAGCAGTACACACCGAAGGGCGTGATGAACGATGTCTTGATCTGGTCTTCTTCCTTGAGGGAGATCTAGTGATAGCCAAAGTAACAGTCAAGGAAGGAGAGCAGTTCACAGCCGGCGGTGGAGTGTACAACCTTGTCTACCTAAGATAGACCAAAGGGGTCTTTAGGGTAGTGTTTGTTAAGATCAGTGTAATCAACGCACATTCTCCATTCTTTATTCTTTTTTCGAATGAGAACATGATTTGCTAACCACTTAGGATGATACACTTCTTTTATGAATCCGGTAGCTAAGAGCCATTTTATTATAGCCTCCTTCTTGTCTGGCGTGAATCGGCGGAGTTTCTGCTTGATCGGTTTGGCGGTCGATGAGACATTCAAGGAGTGCTTGATCTTCTCCTGTGGTACCCCCGGTATGTCTATAGGTTTCCAAGCAAACACATCGGCATTCGCACGTAGGAAGGAGATGAGCGTGTTTTTCTATTTGGGGTCAAGGTGAGCCCCAATCTTCACGGTCTTGGAGGGGTCGTCGAGGCCGAGGCCAACATCCTTGATTTCCTTATACTTGGTGGAGGCATGAGGAGGCTCTAGCTCTAGGATCTCCATGTCGTCGGTGGGCACCGTCTTGGCTTCGGTGACCACGCTAGCCATCTGGATGGAGAGGTCAGTGGCTTTGGTGAGGGCGAGACTTTCTATCTTATAGGTGTAGGCGATGGAGAGGTTGGTCCGCAGGGCCAGGACTCCTGTAGGTGAAGGCATCTTCAGCACCAGATATGCGTAGTGTGGTACAGCCATGAACTTGGCCAGAGCTGGCCGACCAAGTATGGCATGGTAGGCGGTGTTGAAGTCGGTGACATAGAAATTGATGTGCTCGACGCGGTAGTTGCTTGCCGTTCTGAACTGTACTAGTAGGGTGATCTTTCCAAGCGGTTTGGAGGCCCTGCCAGGTACCACACCCCAAAAGGAGGAGTCAGAGGGTGTGGTACCTGGCAGCTCCTTTAGGGCTCCGGCAAAGAGGAGATTCAGAGCGCTCCCACCATCGACGAGCACTTTTCTAAAAAGCACCTTCTGGACGGTTGCGTCGAGGATGAGGGGGAAATGCCCTGTGTAGGGGATGTTCGCCTACTAGTCGGCCCTACTGAAGGTGATGGGGACCTTGGACCATGGGCGATAGCTGGGGTTGGCGGCGGCATCTTCCATAGTGACGGCGAGCACCCACCGTGCGGCGAGCTTCCATTCTCTTCTGCTCTCAGTGGAGGCGAGGCCCCCAAAGATGGTGGTGACCACCTTGTCTTGGTCCTGGAAGGCATTGTTATTGCCCCCAGGTGGTCGGCGGCCTCTGGCTCCGTCGTTGGTGTCGCCGTCTAGCTTTTTGTCCTAGAACTCCTTAGCCAAGCCAAGGCAGTTCTTCATCTTATGTTTGGTGTTTTTGTGGAGAGGGCACAGGCCGTCGAGGATCTTCTTGTATTGCTCATCGTAGTTGTGCTTGGCCTAAGGTTCATTGACGGTGGCGATGATGTGGTCTGGCTGGTGGCGGTAATTTTGGCTAGACTTGGGTCCTTCAGGTCGATCACGGCCGCTGTCATGATGGTAACTGCGGTCGTCGTAGTGGCGATCGTTGTGGCGTCGATCATCGGGGCAGTCGTCGTAGTGGTGTGTTGGACGATGAGTGTCCGCATCCTCGTTGAAGCACACCTCGGCTTCCTCGACATCGGCATACTAGTTGGCAATTGTGATCATCTCGCTAATCTTGGTAGGTGGCTTGTGGTTGAACTTGGAGCGAAGCTCGCGGTGGTGGAGTCCTTGGATGAAGGCGGTGATGACCTCAGCTTCCATGATGTTGGGGATATAGTTCCTCATCTCAAAAAACCGTCGGATGTAGCTACAAAAGAGCTCGAACGGCTTCTGGTTGATGCGGTTCATATCGAGCTTGGTGCCCGACCGAGTATAGGTAGCCATATAGTTAGCGATGAAGACTTTTTTCAGCTCTTCCCATGATCCGATGGAGTCCGGGGTAAGGCTTGTAAACTAGCTCATGGCGGCCGGCATGAGCATGACGGGAAGATAGTTCGCCATAACACTGGTGTCTCCTCCGGTGGCGTGGATAGCAGTGGCATAAGCTTGTAGCCACTGTATTGGGTTCATCCTTCCTTTCTAGGGCTCAACCCCAGTGATTTTGAAACCACGGGGCCACTGAAGTGTTCGGAGCACCCTTGTGAATGCTGGGGGCCCCTTAGGGTTGTCGGTGCCGTCGTCTACAGCGTTGCCATCGGTGAGCGGCTCGAGAGCTGAGTCCAGGTTACCATACTCTTGCTCGTACTCCTAGCGGTGGTGTACTTCTTCTTCATGGCGATCGAAGTTGCGTTCATCGATACATCATTGTGCATCTCGGAGATTGTTGAGGTGCACTTAGACGTCCTGGTCGACCTCCTGGTCGGGTTGGCGATGATGTTCAATGCGGTTGCCCCTAGCTCCACCCTGGAGGGGTTGCCTATCGTCGCGGCGTTGGTCGGTGAAGCGACTTGGGCGGCGATCAGATCTTGTGGTGACTGATCGGCGAATCAAGATTGTGGAGTAAGAAGGTCTCTGATCCTGGCGGATCTCATTGACCTGGCAATGCGCTGCTTTAAGCATTGTTGCGACCTTGGTGACCTTTGGTGTCTGCGGGAGCCAGGCGAGCTCATTGGCGGCCATGGCCAGGTTGGCGCTTGGAGTCTTATAGACGTCGTGGCTGTCAACGCGGCGAAACTCATCATCGAGGTTGCACTAGAGTGGCCTTCCTTGCAAGTCAAGCTGCTGCTCGGCCGCCGTAAGGGTAATCTTGTTTGCTCAGCGTTGTGCGCAGTTGACGTTCCGGTTCTCACGAGCGGCGCGTTCCTCCTCGGTTTCGCCGTTCTGAGGGGGGCTATCGACGCTGACGTTGAAGATCACGCCACCCCAGAAAGGAGGGAGAGGAAGTTACTCGGTGAAGGTTTCGGCGAGGGTCTCCGTAGAGCCCTGGGACTCAGAGTCTAGATTCTCCTCCGGGATGGTCTGGAGGGACACTCTAGAGCGTCGGCTGACGTGGAGCATGTTGATGGCCGACGGAGGCTGGTCGGCGAGAGGATGGATGTTTCCCACCTGGTCAACGAATTTGCCCCTTAGGGCGTCTTGGAAGGTGGCGGCGATGTTGGTGAGCCCGAAGGGCAGAGCCGCAACTCCTAGAGTTTTCCGATCAGCCTCCAGCAGATCTAGATCGGAGGGTGATCGGCGCTGGACTAGAGTGTCCAGAGCCGATTCGGCGATGGAGAGGCAATCGGCGAGCTTCAGACCAACCCGATCAATAGATGCGATCAGATCATCATTGTTGATCTGCCTCCTCTGGTAGCGGGGAAGCGGGCGGCGAGTCATTGATGAAGGCAACCTCGGAGGCGGTTTCGAGATCGGATCTGCTGTCGCAGGTGCGGGGGTGATCGGCGTAGAATCGATCTGCACCGGCTCGAGGAGCTTTCCGACTCCGTCAGCGTTGATGATCCACGAGATCGATCCGACCGTGAAGATCTGACCGGGCTACGGGAGGGACGAAGAGCCTGCGGAAAAAGTCATCTTGTTTGACAAGGAAACATCACACAATCCCCTACCTGGCGCACCAACTATCGACAAAATATCATCGGCAGTCCTCCGAGGGGTATCCCACGAAGGTAGATTGATCGGCAGAGAAGCGTGAGATCAAGAACAAGAAGGCAACAGAGACACACGAGTTAGACAGGTTCAGGCCGTCAGTATAACGTAATACCCTACTCCGGTGGTCTGTTGGTTTGTATTAGCTATCGTATGATATTACGTGAGTTTGGAGAGGGTCCCTGCCTGCCTTATATAGTCCGGGGGGCAGGGTTACAAGTCGGTTAGATCTGAGAGATAATCGGAAAGTAATAACAGATTATAGGAATCTTGGGATCATACGTATCCTAACAAATGTCGTAGTATCTTCATGATATTTTTCCGGTGCTTTGCGAGAGGCGCCGAGCAGAGTCGTGCCCCGTAAGGCTTCGTCTTATGGGCTGGACCGCCCCTGGGGGCACAGCCCATGTTGTCTGCCGTGGGTATCCGGGGTCGTACCCCCCACACAACCATAGCAGCCACATAACACACCACAATACAAGTTCAAGGACTCAAATATTAAAAATCGAGAGTTAGGGACCCAGATTACACCACCGTACAAGTTTAAGAACCGCTCGTGGAATTTACTCTAAGATTTACTTTACATTGGCAGAAAACTAATGCTTAAACAGTCTTTAATTACTCAAATGAAATCGAAACTTCAGAGTTTAACAGAAATGGAAATTCGGGGAAAAATCAATTATATATGCTAATGAAGGAGAGGAATTTGAAGTACCTTACTGATAGTCTTCTTAGCGTTTAAGGAAGTAACTGCATCTTTTACTTCTGGAATAACAAAACAACACTTTCAGGAGTTAGAGCACAAATTATGGTAAATGAAATAAGCCATGTTGTTATGCAAAATAAAAAGGAAGGTAAGGAAATGCAAATGGAATGCATGAAACATGAAAGACCCAACTTGAAAAGGGTCCTGCTAAAACTTAGAAGTGAAATTTCATAAAGTATGCGCAATACAGTATATGAAGCTAAGATCTTCTCCATTACACTATGCAAATCAAAGAATGAAAATACTCCTTCACTGCGTACAGTGTAGAAACTAGCAAGGGGGCATTTGCAACCACAAACTAACCCCTAAATACCAAACCACTTGAGTTGAACAATGCAGCCCCCCCCCCCCCCCCCCCCCCCCCCCCAAGTACTAACTTTGCTGAAAATTTCTGCTGTGCTAACTATTTGGTGCAACTTCCATTCTTCTATAGAGACTTGGAAGGGCTACTGCCCTTCCTCAAAAATATGTTCACCAACAGCAGGAAGTTGTTATGGCAAAAGCCAATGCCTGTATCCTAAGGTCAGCACTTCAGTTGGTTCTTCCATTCAATCAAACTTTTAACCCTCAACACCATCCTACCTACATATGTCTGGCTTATACATACATCTAGTTAAACAGGCAGTGAAAGACAGATGACATAAACATCATGATGGAATCTATGAATAAGGATCATATCAGGAAAAAAATTGTCAACTTAACACAAGTTCACACCTACTTGTGTAAAAGCTGAGCTTCTTTTCCAATTTCTGCTTAGATTTGAGCTCATGCTTCTTAGACGAGCCAGTCCTGCAGGCATTTTTCAACAAGGAGGAACTTTCAGAAATGCAGTGGCCATGCCCAGAGAACAAAAATAGCACGGTCTACTTCAGACATGTCTAAACAACAATTCAACCGGCTTGTTCGGCTTTTTTTCTTTCACAACAATTCAGCCAGAACGGTGTGTTTCAGCTAGTTTCAGCCAAAATTCAGCAAGCCGAACGGGGCAGTATTTTTTTTGGTTAAGCTTCGGGGGGGGGGGGGGGGGGGGGGTTGGAAGGGGCGAAGCCCTCCAAGTTTTACGCCCTATTCGTTTGAGCTTGTTTGGCTTGTTTTCAATCAACGAACAGTATTTTTTTCTAACACCAAATCAGCTAACAGTACTTTCAGCCATGGTTTATAAGTCCAACACGACCAAACGAGCAAGCTGTTAGTTTACAAGAACAAAACAAACCGAAGCAATGAAATGAAACGATTACATAGGAACAGAAGCTCTCCCGTGAGCAGGCCAGAGTGGCGTTCCTTCTAAACAATGGCAGTATTGTAATCAAGCGCTGCAGAACAATAACTTCCTTAGCCTTCAACTACAAACAATCGAAGTGACAAATGACCTTAGTACTATCTCCAACATCCTAATGCATCAAATACATAAGCGTTGGTCGATGAACGCCAACATTTTATTACATATACTAAAACGTATTTTTTAACTCCGTCTTCTCCGCAGCGCTCGCGGAATCTACAGCGGCACAGCGCACACACAAGTCACCATTCACCAGCAGAAAGATTCCGCCCATCGCCCACTGCGCACTGGGCACGGGCTTCCAGGTGAAGAACCCAAGCAGAACCCACCATGTCACCGGCGGCGAGGCGCCTCCTGCTCGCCGGAGCCGCTCGTCGCCGCCGCTTCTCCACGGACTCCGCGGCGTCGGACCCGTCCCGGCCGTCGCAGCAGCTTCCCAAGGGCAAGCGGTGGGACGCGGTGGTGATCGGCGGCGGCCACAACGGCCTCGTCGCGGCCGCCTACCTCGCCCGCGCGGGCCGCTCCGTCGCCGTGCTTGAGCGCCGGGGCATCCTGGGCGGCGCGGCGGTCTCGGAGTCGGACCTTGTCCCCGGATTCCGCTTCTCCCGCTGCAGCTACCTCCTCAGCCTCCTCCGCCCCGCCATCCTCCGGTGAGTAACCTCCCCAAAGGATACGTCCTTTGCGATTACCACACGTCGGTTCCTGTTACATTCATGCGCCGCAGCCTTGCACTTAGATGCTTTCTATCAATGTCGGTTATTCTCCTCTGTACACAACTCTGAACTGCATACTGATGTTTTGATTTGTATCTGGTGATGATGAGTTGATGACACTACTGCTGTTGTTGCGGGTGCTTGCATATATACTATAAGCGACCTGGAGCTGGAGAGGCACGGGCTGAAACTGCTGCCGCGGAGCCCTTCGTCGTTCACGCCATGCCTTGACGGCAGATACCTGCTTCTTGGTCCGGATGCAGAGCTAAACTTCTCAGAGATCAGCAAGTTCTCTAGGAAGGATGCAGAGGCATACCCAAGGTGCATTTTATCTTGGAATGATCTTAGATTAAATAAATGGTTAAGTTCCTGATTCATGTGGTATCTATGTACATTGTATCTCTTTATTACAATGATGATCTTGGTAGGATCTGTATGTGAATGCAGATACGAGGAGAAGCTGGAGCAGTTCTGCAAGCTCATGGACTTTGTCATAGACTCGGCTCCACCCGAGCTGAGGCAGGAGGTCCACTTCTCAATGGTTGACAGGATGAAGCATAGGGTCGAGAAGTCAGCATTCTGGGGCCACCTTTTTCGGCATGTGATGCAGCAGGGGCAGGCGAACATGGTGTGAGTACTAAGTACTGACCCCTTGTCAATGATTTGATCGGCACCATTTATGCAACCCTTTCTAAAAATCAAATTGTTGTCGGCAGGGAATTCTTAGACCTCCTCCTTTCTCCGGCATCGAAAATCTTGAACACCTGGTTTGAGGTCAGCATTAGTCCCATCTTAAACGCTTCTGCTCACATTGATCATATGAAGCAATTGTGTGGTTGCTTTATTTCAATTGACAGTCTGCACCTAATCTTCTTTGATCTGTGAACGAAAAGGCTTCTCATTGACTTCTTTCTACTGCAGAGCGAGATTTTGAAGGCGACTCTTGCAACTGACGCCGTGATAGGAGCTATGGTAAGGGTGCTTTGAATGAACTAAGCAAAATATTTTGCCTAGTATATTGGCATTTGACTGCTGGATATCTCTTTTATAGGCTGGTGTTCACACTCCAGGTTCTGGATATGTTCTCCTACACCATGTCATGGGGGAGACTGGTGGTCAACGTGGTGTTTGGGCGTATGCTTCTAACTTTGACTCTCTAAGATGCTTCTTATTTTTGTTATTTTCAGTAGGGAATCCCAAATGTTTCCTCAACTGGTGTCAAGGGCCTGGTGATCTAGGGTAGGCGGCCCTCGACTACGGAGTTCGTAGCCTCGTGCCGTTGTCTTCCGATCGCGGAGGTTATGCCCCTCACGGCGGCTCGGGCTTGAGAGCGAGAGAGAGAGAGATTAGGGTAATTGTGTCTTCTTTATCTCCCCCAAAACCAACGTGCGGTTACAATATATATAAGGTCACGGCCTCAACCAACCAACTAAGACTCCTATAATTAAGGTACTTAAAATAGAAAGCTATTTCTACTTTCCTTCTTAGCCACGTGAGGTGACCGAGCCCTGGGCCTCCTCGTGGCCATCTCCTGCGCGTGCCGCGCGTTCGGCACGACGGCGTACATCGCGGGCGCGTCGCGTACGGCTGTACGTACGCCCGTACATGACATCTCTCTCCCCCTCGAGAATCAGCTCGTCCTCGAGCTGGAAGTCGGGAAAACGCAAGGTGAAGGAGTCCAAATCCTCCCAAGTGGCCGACGCAACAGGCTCGTTCTTCCAGCGCACCAAGACCTGGCGCACGCCGCGCGCAAGCCGAGCCTTGACGACGCGTTCGGGCTCCGACACCGTGGCGCCGTTGTGGACGATCGGCAGGGGCGGTGGTGCAGACGGCGGGGCACCGACCCACGGCTTGAGGAGGCCGACGTGGAACACATTATGGAGTCGGGCGCGAGGAGGTAGCTCCAGCCGAACAGCGACGTCGTTGATCACTTCCAGGACGCGGTACGGCCCGAAGTAGTGCGGCTTCAGCTTCCCGGTGGCAGCGGCGTCTAGCGAGGCGACTGGACGGTGACGAAGACGAAGTAGAACCCAGTCGCCTAGCTTGTAGGAGACGGCGCGGTGCAGCTGGTCGTAGTGGCGCTTCTGGGTCGTTTGCGCCTGCTCCAGGCGGTAGCGCACGTCCTACAGGAACTCGTCACGTTCCGCCATTGTCTTGGCGATAGCCGCGACACGCGTCTCCCCGGGTTCATAGGACCGGAAGCTCGGGGGGTCGCGGCCATACACGACGCGAAACGACGTGTCGCGCAAGGAGGACTGGTAGGCCGTATTGTAGACAAACTCCGCCCATGGGAGCCACCGGAGCCATTGCCTTGGACGATCCCCTGTAAAACAGCGCAAATACATGGTGATGACCCGGTTAGCGGCTTCTGTCTGGCCATCGGACTGGGGGTGGAAAGCCGTCGTCATGTGTAGCTTGGCCCCCATGAGCCGCATCATCTCTTGCCAGAACTTCGAGGTGAACACCGGATCCCTATCCGACACCATGGATTGCGGCATGCCATGAAGACGAATGATCTCGGCGAAGAACGCCTGGGCCACGGACTCCGCGGAGTATGGGTGCGCAAGCGGAATGAAGTGGGCGTACTTGCTGAAACGGTCCACCACCGTTAGGATGACCGACTTGCCTTTCACCTTGGGGAGAGCTTCTACGAAGTCGAGGCCAATGTCACTCCACACCACCGAGGGCACCGGAAGAGGAAGCAGCAGCCCGGCAGGATGGAGGTGCTCCGCCTTGTTGCGTTGGCATGTGGCGCACGCGCGGACGAAATCCTGGACGATGGTCCGCATGCCGGGGAAGTGGAAATCCCGACGCAGCCGATGGAGAGTGCGTTGGACGCCCTCGTGACCGTCCTCGTGCACGGCAGCGAGGAGCTCCTGCACCAACGGCGAATCCGAGCCGATGTAGATGCGCCCGCCATAAGTGAGGAGGCCATCGCGCACCGCCCACGGTTCGGCCCTCGTGCCGGCCGTGACCTCGTCGCGGAGCGCCACGAGCGCTGGTTCGGTCTGCTGGGCGTGGTGGAGCCGGTCGAAGAAGTCAAACCGCGGGGCGGATAGAGCGAGGACCGCGCCGGCCTCAACGTCGCAGTCGGTGTCCCGGCGGGAGAGGGCGTCGGCGACGGTGTTCTGGGCACCCGGCTTGTACTCAACCACGAAGTCAAAACCGAGAAGCTTGCCCACCCAGTGGTGTTGCGGTATCGTGGCCAGCCTCTGATCGAGCAAGTACTTGAGGCTGTAGTGATCTGTCTTCACTATGAATCGCCGGCCCCAAAGGTACGGTCTCCAGTGGCGGACGGCGTGCACCAGGCCAATCAACTCCTGCTCGTATGCGGCGAGGGAGCGGTGTCGGGGTGCAATGGGCTTGCTGAAGTATGCCAGGGGATGCTTGTCTTGGAGCAGCACGGCGCCAAACCCATGCGTCGACGCGTCGCACTCGACGATGAATGTGTGGGTGAAGTCCGGCAACGCGAGCACCGGCGCCGAAGTCACGACGGCTTTGAGGGCCATGAATGCCGCAGCCGCCTCCTCCGACCATGAGAAGCCATCTTTCTTGAGCAGCGCTGTCAGGGGGGCGGCGATGGCGCCGTAGTTGAGGACGAAGCGGCGATAGTAGCCCGCCAGGCCGAGGAAGCCGAGGACCGCGCGCGCCGACCGGGGCAGCGGCCAGTCAAGGACGGCCTGCACCTTGGCCGGATCCATGGCCACGCCCTGCTCGGAGATGATGTGGCCGAGGTAGGAGACCGACGCGACTCCGAACGCGCACTTGGAGCGCTTGACGAAGAGGCGGTGGTGGCGAAGCTCGGACAGCACGGCGCGGAGGTGTCGGAGGTGATCCGCCCAGGAGCTGCTGTAAAGAAGAATATCATCGAAGAAAACGAGCACAAACCGGCGAAGGAAGGGGCGCAACACGTCGTTCATCAACGACTGGAATGTTGCCGGCGCGTTGCACAAGCCGAACGGCATCACCAAGAACTCATATAAGCCGTCATGCGTGCGGAACGCCGTCTTGTGGACATCCTCCGGTCTCATGCGAACTTGGTGGTAGCCGGAACGGAGGTCGAGTTTGGTGAAGAAGCGCGCTCCCTTGAGCTCATCGAGCAACTCCTCCACCACGGGGATCGGGAATGCATCTTTAACGGTGAGAGCGTTCAACGCGCGATAGTCGATGCAAAATCGCCACGCGCCATCCGCTTTCTTGACAAGGAGGGCCGGCGATGAGAAAGCGGAGTTGCTGCGGCGGACAATGCCTTGCGCGATCATGGAGTTGCACTGGCGCTCGAGCTCGTCCTTGTGGGCCGCCGGGTAGCGATAGGGCCGGACCGCCACCGGAGCCGCGCCGGGCTTGAGGATAATGGGGTGGTCGCGGCTGCGCGGCGGAGGCAACCCCGAGGGCTCCGCGAACACATCACCAAAGGAGTCCAGGAGGTGCTCCAGGAGCGAGCCGTCCGTGGTCGCGGCGTGGACCGGCGGCGTTGCGGTGGAGGCCACGCCGGTCCAGCAGATGGAGCGCCCCGCATGCTCGAAGGACAAGGTGTGGGTGGCGACATCCCATGCGATCCGTCCCAGGGCGGCCATCCACTGGGTGCCCAGCACCATGTCGTAGCCGGCAAGGGGCATGACGTATAAGTCGACGTCGAACGTCATGCCCTCGATGGAGATAGCCGCCTGCCGAAGAACGCTGGGGCAGGCCACCTTCTCGCCATTGGCGACTGTGGCAGTGAGCCATGGACGGGGAAGGATGGGGAGCCCGGTGCGGTGCGCGGCCGCCTCGCCGATGAAGTTGTGCGTGGACCCCGTGTCCACCAGGGCGATAAGCGTCGTGGTGCCCAGAGTGGCCCGAAGCAGGATGGGGGCACCCACGGTCACGCCCGCCACGGCATGAAGGGAGAAAACGGGAGCCTCCAGCGCCCCGTCATCTGCCGCGGCAGCAGCGTCGCCGTCGGGGTCGTCGATCTCCACGCCGTCAAGGAAGAAGATGCGGCGGCAGAACCTGTTATGACCACGTGAGTACTTCTCATTACAATTGAAGCACAAACCTTGGCGGCGCCGTTCCGCCATCTCGTCTGGAGTGAGGCGGCGTTGGCCACCCTCGGCGCGGCCCTGCTGTGCAGCCGCCGGAGGGGCCGGGAGCGCCAGTAGAGGCGGCGGCGCTGGTAGAGCCGCCCGGGGCGCGGGTGGGGGCGGTCCGCGCGGAGCCCCCATTGGTGGGTGTGGCGCCGGCCGCTCGCTCTCCATCAACTCCACTTGGCGTGCCAAACTCATGGCGGCGGCGAGAGTCTCCGGGTGATGAATGCGGACGGCGTGGCTGAGCGGCGGAAGGAGGCCGCCGGTGTAGAGCTGGATGCGTTGATCCTCGTCGAGCCGGCCTGCGCGTGGTAGGAGCGCCTGGAACCGGTTGGAGTATTCCTCCACGGTCCCGGTGCGCCGGCATTCGGAGAGCTCGAACATCGGAGCGGAGCGGAGGGGGGGTCCGAACCTCAGATTCAAGAGATCCTTGAAGCGCCCCCAATTCGGCGTGCCGTCGTCGTCCTGCAGCTGGATGAACCACAGCTGCGCGGCGTCGTCCAGATGATAGGACGCCATGAGCACGCGCTCCTCCGCCATGGTTCGGTGTTGACGGAAGTAGGCGTCACACTTGTTGAGGAAGAGCATCGGATCGGACGTGCCGTCGAAGTGGGGGAAATCCCACTTCTTGTGCTTCGGGTGGAACTCCTGCTCGCGCGGTCCCTCCGCACGTCGGTCGCCGCCGCTGCCGGACGACGACGCGGACCTGTCCTTCAGGGCCGCCATGTCGGCCTTCATTGCGGTCACATCCGACGTGAGCGTCTCCATGGCCTTCAGGAGGTCGGCGAGAGTGGGCTGTTGGGGCTCCGACATGTTGACCGAAGCGGCAGAGGCGGGGGACGATGGGGAGGTGGGGCTGTGGTGGGCGTTGGCGGCGGTGGAGGCTTGGCTGGAGGCGGCGGCCGAGGATCGTCGGGAAGCTGATACCAGGTTGTCAAGGGCCTGGTGATCTAGGGTAGGCGGCCCTCGACTACGGAGTTCGTAGCCTCGTGCCGTTGTCTTCCGATCGCGGAGGTTATGCCCCTCACGACGGCTCGGGCTTGAGAGCGAGAGAGAGAGAGAGATTAGGGTAATTGTGTCTTCTTTATCTCCCCCAAAACCAACGTGCGGTTACAATATATATAAGGTCACGGCCTCAACCAACCAACTAAGACTCCTATAATTAAGGTACTTAAAATAGAAAGCTATTTCTACTTTCCTTCTTAGCCACGTGAGGTGACCGAGTCCTGGGCCTCCTCGTGGCCATCTCCTGCGCGTGCCGCGCGTTCGGCACGACGGCGTACATCGCGGGCGCGTCGCGTACGGCTGTACGTACGCCCGTACATGACAACTGGTGTGTATATCCACTGGCTGGGAAAACAAGTTTTCAAGGATTAGTGTTATAGAAAATGGCCTCATACAATGTAGTCAAATCTGCTTGTTAGTATGTTGGGTTCATTATTAGTTCTTTCGTCAGTTCATCTTTGTTTCAGTTTTCAGAAAACTTCTTGTTTAAGTAAAGAAAATAATACACTTGCTACAGGTATGTCGAAGGTGGTATGGGTTCAGTGTCATCGGCTATAAGCAAAGCAGCTCTTGAAGCAGGAGTGCAGATTGTAACAAATGCCGAGGTGCCTTTACAATTCTTATAGCATGTAGGGCTGCTCTTTGGCAGAGTAATTTTTCCAAATTGAAACAGAAAAAAAAAGATCAATTTTTCAAAATTGTTAAATGTAGTTCTCAAAGGAAAAAGATCATTTGTTTTATGTAGTGGCAATTTTTCATAGTTGTGGTTTACATTCCATATTAGGCATCTTGCTTGATTTGATCCTTTGTTCTTGTTTAGGTTTTCCAAGTAATGGTTAACAAAACTAGTGGAATGGTAAAAGGGGTAAGTACTTTGATTAACCTGTAAGTGCATTTCATTCCTTTCAACCTATTGAAAGATTGGGATTTGTAGGTAGCTTTGGCTGATGGAACAGTGGTGCACTCGCCAGTTGTTCTCTCAAATGCCACTCCATACAAAACATTTGTGGTAAGGAAAACTCAGAAATATGTAATATTGCAAAGATTTACAGCTCTAGTTTTGCTAGCATAACTAAGCAAATATTTTTTTTATACTGATATGTGGTTTCTCTTGCAGGATCTAGTTCCTTCTAGTGTTCTTCCGGAGGACTTCCTCTGTGCAATTAAGGCAGCAGATTACAGCTCTGTAAGAATTTGTGTACAAGCATATTTCAGTACTATAATAATGGTGTTTTCTTTTCAACCAAAGAAATTGCACCTAACAAATAGTCACTGAGTTGAAAAGCACCGTCATAACTATTTACACCAACATGCCTGTCTGTGGCATCTGTGAATGGGAAAACATTTTTTAAAATGGAATGGGAAAGCATTATAAAACTTGAAACTTAGAGAAAGTCAACATGCCTGTCAGCATGTTGTTGATTATGATGTTGCGAATATTATTTGTTTCTTCTGCTTCTTTCATTCTTCACTACATGATGTTGATTGTTACCGTCTCCAAGATGTTTTTTCAAAATTCTATATTGGTAAAGTAGATATTCATATTTTATAGAATTACTCTTAAGATGAATAGTTTGAACATTCCGATAATCAACAGTGACTCTAACAACTAAAATATTATAACTCTGATCGATAATCGTTAATGATATAATATGATTTTTTGGGGGGCAGGCAACAACAAAGATTAATGTGGCTGTCGACAGGCTGCCACAGTTCCAGTGCTGCAAAGACAGCAACCCTGAAGGTGGTCCAGAGCACATGGGCACCATACACATTGGGTCCGAAAGGTATATAACTAAACTGACATATTTTTCATATTCAGTTGTCTATGATCTTTATTTGCGGTTACTGGATAAACAAATAAGGTGTCAGATACTATTTATTATCACATTTATCCTTTTTGTTAATGTATTGCACATCTTCCCCCAGAGCCAACTTTTTTTAATGTATTGCACAGCCTGTGCTTATCAACATGAGTAGGACAAGGGAAATGATCTCTTAACTCAAGAATGTTATTACTCGATAATAAGTTGTGCTGTTCTGAAACAGTGCCCTGCACTAGTTATCCTGACTTTATTTACAAATTTTGTTACCTATATGTATAAATTGATGTAACCGCACTCATGTTATATGAGGCCAGCCTATAGTTAGATATTCATTCCTCATTCTTTTCTCATAAGGAAAGCCAGATGATCTGGCCTCTCATGTGATTGTGTGAAAACTATTTATTTGAGAAGAGAAATAGTATCACCTTGACTGAGTTATTCCACACTTAATGTCTTCTAATATGGAAATTCTGCTTTCTTCCAGCATGGAGGAAATTGACCTTGCATATAGGGAAGCAGCAGGCGGCATCTCATCCAAAAGACCTGTTATAGAAATGACAATTCCTTCTGTCTTGGATAAGACCATCTCTCCACCAGGTATGCATGTTTCTTGTTCCCTCATCATTGCAGTGGCATTAGGCAAAATATATAGTGCAAACTATCTACCAAGACATATCTCACTATCCCAAAATCCCAATAGAGCAAGAAATTATATGGGGGCATGCGTCGTTAAACTGTCATACGATCTTACCACTACTCTTTGTGTCCAAGGCAATTTCGTTCCTACTCTGACATCTTTTCCATCTTTTGCTTTATCCTTTCGATAGGTCAGCATGTTATTAATCTTTTTGTTCAGTACACACCCTACAAACTTTCAGAAGGCAGTTGGCAGGATTCTAATGTCAGAGTATGTTGATCTTACTCACACTTTTATCTCGCTATACATTCTGTGTTCACGTTTGCACATGCGGATGGCTCACAAATATTGTTAGCCATTGCTGCTAACACCATCTGTGGATATTTGCTGGATTTACCATCAGGCATCAGTAACCATTTTGATGGGAACTAATTTTCAGAAAGCCTTTGTTGAGCGATGCTTTTCTTTAATTGATGAATATGCACCAGGCTTTAGCTCATCGGTGGTAGGCTATGATATGCTGACTCCACCTGATCTTGAAAGAGAGTTTGGTCTAACAGGTATACACAGCCTTCTTCTGCATGTCATCTATACTTGATCCTTTCTGTTTTAATTTACTGTATCAATAGAAGACTTGGCGCTAATAAAACATGATTCACATTTCACAGGGGGAAACATTTTCCACGGTGCAATGGGCTTAGATTCTCTTTTCCTCATGAGGCCTGCCAAGGGATGGTAATAGTTGTCTATTGCATTGATCCTTTTTCTCCTTGTCAATCTTTGAAGCTTCAGTGTCAGAATCCGTGGCTTTGGGATCATGACTAACCTGTTTGCACTTTGGAGCATGCAGGTCAGATTACAGAACTCCTGTGAAGGGGCTGTACCTCTGCGGGAGCGGCGCACACCCAGGTGGTGGGGTGATGGGTGCGCCAGGACGCAACGCCGCCTCCATTGTTTTGGAGGACCTGATGAAGGCAAAATAGATGTAGCTCGCTGGAAACGGAGATGGCATTTTTCATCAGGAGGAGAAAAAAGAAAAGCCTGCAACAAACACATCATTCATTTGTTATGGTGCAATTTTAGTGACATTCATTCATCGAAACTGAGTTTTGGTTGCGCAAGTTCCTTTTTTTGGAGAGTTATTGTCGCAATCCATAGTGGGACCGGGCGCTGGATCCAAACTCTCAGCGAGACTGATCATGTGAAGACTCGTGAAACATTTTGGTCCGTATCCGGCGTGAAATTAGAATTGTGGTAAAATGTGGAGCCACCTCTTTGGACCACGGCCTATGGGCTTATTTTGTGATGAAACAACCAGTCACGGCTCATTGGACATGGGCCATCCTAAGACAAATGAACAAGCTGAGCTATTGTCATAATCATAATTAGGGCCTGTTTGGTTTTTTAGACCGAATTTTAGTCCATGTCCCATCGAATATTTGGACATATGCATGAAGTATTAAATATAGACTAAAAATAACTAATTACACAGATTACGACTAATTTGCGAGACGAATTTTTTAAGCCTAATTAGTCCATGATTTGACAATGTGATGCTACAGTAAATATATGCTAATGATGGGTTAATTAGGCTTAATAAATTCGTCTCGTAAATTAGTCTCCATCTGTGTAATTAGTTTTATAATTAACTCATGTTTAGTCTTTCTAATTAGTATCCGAACGTTCGATGTGACATGAACTAAAATTTAATTCGTGAAACCAAACACCCCCTTAGTTGATTAAGCCCATGCGTATGCCGGAATCATGGCCAGTGGACTGCTCGAGTTGCTATTTTCTAGTACTACCCTCTCAAAAATAATCTACTTTATAAAAAAAGTACCTTTGAAGCGGGCAGGCCACATCCGTCAGTGAGCATAGAGATACTAACGGCGTGGCGTTGACAAATCAACTAACGGCATCCAACCAGCGAACCACAAGCGTGGCAGCGAAGCAGATGGTCGAGACGTTGACATTGAACGGGTCTCTCTCGCCTGCTCTCGAAAGCTCCGTTGCATATGCATTGAACGGTCTCTCTCGGCTGGCGGCACCCGGAAATTGAGTGGCGGAGCGGAGCGGAGGCGGGCTAGTCTTACACGGCACGAAACCGTCACGGCACACGGCACCAGGATTTCCTTCCCCTCCCCTGCCCTTCTCCTCATAAATACCCACCCCTTCCTCCGCCTCTCCACCAAAATCTTCATCTCTTGTGTTGTTCGGCGCACGCAGCCCGATCCCAATCCCTCTTCTCGCGAGCCTCGTCGATCACCCCTTCCCTCGCTTCAAGGTACGGCGATCGTCCTCCCGCTTTCGCTTTCCCGTCTCTTGGTATACGATTTATTATGGGTTATATGGGGGCTTTGAGTCATCGATCTGGCGATTTATTATGGGTGCTCTGAGTCCACGATCTGGCAACTGTGGGATGGTGTAGGCGGCTCGGAGATGGGTCGGGTCTTTGTGATGATTTCTTCGGCTCGTTGTTTAGGGTTGGATCTGCTCGTGGTTTTCTTCTAATTAAATCCCTGATGCAGAATGATGCATTGCTCGTCCTATTAGATTAGATGGAACCAGTAGGGTGACTCTGATTTATTTATCCTTGATCTGGTTTGATGTTCCTAGCTAGGCCTGTGCGGTCTGGTTCGTCAGATCAGTTTTGTTGTTTTTGATCTGGTTGTAAAGCCCGTCCAGATCATTGTAGAATAGGGAATGGTTATACGGAGTATGAACTAGCTGCTGTCTTATTAAACTTTGATCTGCCTGTGTTAACATATATATGTTAATAGAATTAATATGAGCTAGTATGAACTAGCTGCTTGTCTTATTTAATTTTGGATCTGCATGTGTTAACATATAGTTTTCATAAATAATCAATATGATGGATGAATATGTGCTTCAGATATATGCAGTTTTCTTCTGAGGCTGTAGCTTTTGTCTGATTATAAAGTGCATCATGCTTATTCGTTAAACTCTGGAGCTGTCTTAATAAGAATTCATGTTTGCCTGATGTTGGAGAAAACGTGCGTTGACCTGTTGTTTTGTTCGATATATGCATGCTTAGCTATTACTTGATGAGCATGCTTTGTCCTGTTTTGTTTGATATGCGTGCTTTGAAAGATTAAGATATATGCATCTACTGTTCGGTTCGATAATTGTTTAGCATCTACCTGGTGAGCATACATGCTCTGTTACTCATCTTTATTATGTACTTGGATGGTGGCATGCTGCTACTTTTCCTTGATTCTGTGCCACCTACATGTTGAGCATGCATATATGTTTATCATTGCTTCTTTTCCTTCTTGGTGTACTACTATATGCTTACCCTTTTGTTTGGTTTCTCTGCAGATGCAGATCTTTGTGAAGACCCTCACCGGCAAGACTATCACCCTTGAGGTGGAGTCTTCCGACACCATTGATAACGTCAAGGCCAAGATCCAGGACAAGGAGGGCATCCCCCCAGACCAGCAGCGGCTCATCTTCGCCGGCAAGCAGCTCGAGGACGGGCGCACACTTGCCGACTACAACATCCAGAAGGAGAGCACCCTCCACCTTGTGCTCCGCCTCAGGGGAGGCATGCAGATCTTTGTGAAGACCCTGACCGGCAAGACTATTACCCTTGAGGTCGAGTCTTCTGATACCATTGATAATGTCAAGGCTAAGATCCAGGACAAGGAGGGCATCCCTCCGGACCAGCAGCGGCTCATCTTCGCTGGCAAGCAGCTCGAGGATGGGAGGACCCTTGCTGATTACAACATCCAGAAGGAGAGCACCCTCCACTTGGTGCTGCGCCTCAGGGGAGGCATGCAGATCTTCGTGAAGACCCTTACTGGCAAGACGATCACCCTTGAGGTGGAGTCCTCGGACACCATCGACAATGTCAAGGCCAAGATCCAGGACAAGGAGGGCATCCCACCGGACCAGCAGCGTCTGATCTTTGCCGGCAAGCAGCTGGAGGATGGCCGCACCCTTGCAGATTACAACATCCAGAAGGAGAGCACCCTCCACCTGGTGCTGCGCCTCAGGGGAGGAATGCAGATCTTCGTGAAGACATTGACAGGCAAGACCATCACCTTGGAGGTTGAGAGCTCCGACACCATTGACAACGTGAAGGCCAAGATCCAGGATAAGGAGGGCATTCCCCCAGACCAGCAGCGTCTGATCTTCGCTGGCAAGCAGCTGGAGGATGGCCGGACCCTTGCGGACTACAACATCCAGAAGGAGAGCACCCTCCACCTGGTCCTCCGCCTGAGGGGTGGTATGCAGATCTTTGTGAAGACCTTGACTGGCAAGACCATAACCCTGGAGGTTGAGAGCTCTGACACCATCGACAATGTGAAGGCTAAGATCCAGGACAAGGAGGGGATCCCCCCAGACCAGCAGCGTCTGATCTTCGCCGGCAAGCAGCTGGAGGATGGCCGCACCCTAGCAGACTACAACATCCAGAAGGAGAGCACACTCCACCTGGTGCTCCGTCTTCGCGGTGGTCAGTAAGCCATCAGTCGTTGAAGCTGCTGCTGTACCTGGGTCGCCTAGTGCCTCTTGTTTCTGTCATGGATTGTGTCTTTGAAGTATTTGTATGATCTGTGTCGTGACTGAGTTTGTTTCATGGACTGGTGGTGTTCCGTCTTCTACCCAAAACTATTGTACGGCAGCATATGGCTTAATCATGAATAAATGTGATGTTTGGATTTAAAATATGTGCTGAATATTGTTGTTTTTTGTTATGTCAGTTCATGTTACTAAATTGGTTGGTGGTTGTCGCACGTTCATCTTTTTACTGAATGTTTACTTCAGATTCTGGCAGTCTCGAGACTGGTTAGAACTTACTGCCTGAAAATAATGCAGTTCTTGATTTTCATTTGAATCTGAGACTGGGTAAAACTTACTACCTAAAAAGAATGCAGTTCTTGATTTTCATTTGAAGTTTGATTAGAGATAGCGGACCATCAGGTTAATTGTGCATAGAATCATAAATATTAATCATATTTTCTATGAATTTAGTCAGACTTTAAGAAAATTTGATTAATACAAAATTTTCTCTGTCTTATTGATATACATGTTTGATTGTCTGATTACATGTTTCATTATTTGGTTTGTTATTATTACTGTTTTACTAGGTTCAGATCGCTATTTCTTGGTGAATCTATATAGGCTCGTGCAGAACCTTTTTTTTTTTTGTGTGTGTTCCCTCGTTTTGTTCCTGACAAGAGTAAATTTTCTGAAGGCTTACAAGTGGCTTGCTTTTCTGCATGTCCAATTTTTTGCTTGGCCATTGCAAAACAAACAACTTACCTAACTTGTGATCTCTTGTGATCAAATTAGTATACTGGATAATGATAGAAGTATGACCCTTGATTAAAGAAATTTCACGATTAAAACTGATGGATGGATGTTATTGGCCTGGAAACAGCTCCTTGCTGATTGATCAAGCTTTGTTTGATTTGTTAAATATCAGTATTATCACAATGTGTTCAGAGAAATTAAATTCTTCATATCCTTTAGTTCGTATTGTACTCATCACTATTGAGAGCAAGTTCTGATAATGTCAATTAATATTGCTTTGGCTTTTGAGTTTCGTTAGGCTAGTGTTCATCGAAACTGCAGGTTCCGGTTGTTTCCAGTTTCTTGTTGGATGTTCACTCTGTATTGACTAAATGTTAGCTAGAGTATTCAGATTCCAATTGTCGGAATAATAATTATAAATGTCCTAATGTGGGCACATTACACTGTGGGTGGTAGATTAACATGTTTGGTTAGATTCAGTTCTTTTTGAATCAAGGAGATGAAGGTCATGGACTCATGTTGGCTTGGGCAGAACCTTAAAAAAAAAAAGGCGTACCCAGTGCAGAGAGCTCCCGCTCTGTGCGGGGTCTGGGGAAGGGTGTTAGTGGCAAGCCTTACCCTCGCCTGTGCAATGCGAGGAGACCGCGACTCGAACCCGGGACCTTCCGGTCACAGGCGGTAAGACTCTACCGCTTGGGCAGAACCTTATTATTTTTTATTTAGGCGTTACGTTTTCCTGTATATGTTATCACTGCTCAGACCAATTCAAAATAAAATAATAAAATAAAATAAAAGAAGGCAATCTCTTCTGCAAATCAGAGTGCACCTTCATGTACATTTTCAGACATGCTTAACTTTTTTTCTCCTACAATTAAAAAGAACAAAAGTAAGACAATTTTTTTGTGCGACTTTTTTTTTCTCCTACAATTAAAAAGAACAAAAGTAAGACAATTTTTTGTGCCGCGCGATAGAAAAAGAAACTGTCATCCCTGCGATCCCCGCCTGCTTTGAAGAAAACAAATCGATCACCTGAGACCACATGCATGGAAGAAAACAATAATCATGCATGAAAGGAAACAATCATGCGGTGCCCCTCTCTCGCTCGGTCAGATATCTTTCATCTCCACGTAAACCGGATCGTCGATCGACGCCAGGCCAACATCGACGTGCCCCTCCTGTCCTTCCCGTGGTGCACTCTCGCGAATCCACGCCACCCCACAGAAGACGCTGGACACCACAACGCCCCGCCGCCGCTGCACGCCAGGCACTCGTCGGTCGGACGCCACGACACCAATCCGGCCCTCAGACGCCGCCGGAACGCCCCCTCCTCATCCGATAGCCATGCCGTCGACGCCGACCGCCATCGGACGACTGCGAAGAGGCCCTCGACGATGCCGCGCTAACAGAAGGCGACTGCAACTGCTTTATCAGGTGTGGTTTATGATTTCATCTTATTCTGGATGATAACTTTTTTTCCTTCAATTTCCGTACTCAGCCAATGTTTTCATGATAATCGTGAGAAACACTACTATAAGATGATCGCTGCATATTTGAGATTATGCAAATTTTATTTAATCATGTTCCAGTGTGAACAAGGTGCTATTGGAACATGCTCATATGACTGCATCCCACCTCTCCCTACCCTCACCGTTGCTATTAAGATCTCCTCCGACGTTGTCCTCCTCTGCGATGCCCTCTCCACCGGGGTGAGGTCCATAGGATCCAGCGGCAACAAGGTTGAAGGAGTCACGTGGTAGCGAGATCCATCAACAAGCATCCTGGTTCTGGTGTATTATTTGATTTATTTCTCGATACACTGCTACGAGGGATTGTACTAAGCCGTGCGTTGCTGCAGATGGCTCCTGGTGTATTCTTGTTCGATCCTGCTGGACAAGAAGGCCTGAGTGGCGACAACTCAAGCGACGGAATTGGTCTGCCATCGTGGAAGTTTAGGATCGACGCTGACTTGCTTGACGTAAGTGTAGCCACCATTGCCCTTTTGTTTCAATTCTTAGACTAATGGTTGTTTGTTTTCAGCAAATTCAGTTCAGTTGTGCAATAAATTTAGTTTTTCACTATCATCAGTCATTAGATATTCATAATTCGAATCTGAATATAAATAGTATTAGGAGTTTGTATACTTGAAACAGTGTGCAATATATTTTCGTTCAGCATTGATACTCGTCAATCAAGGACTCCACAGCCGGTGGCGGTTGCGGAATAAGTGGTGGCACCAGCTCAGGTGCTCCCCGCGGATGCTAGGGTGAGTTGGATGGGCTGGAGAATATGTATGTCAAGATGTCCATGCGCAGGGTCTACGGCAGCCAACTGTTTTTTACTATTATTGAATTGCATAAACTGTTTTTCTAAGAAAATGAAGTTAAGACAATTAGTTGATTGGGATTATCATTTACTCCTTATTCAAATAGTGGTCTTCGTTTCGGAGCCCTTCATGCAGTTTAATAATGGCCTGGGAGCTAGGTTTGTGAGAACTTACTCTTAATTGGGTTGCAAGCTAGGGATGTAGCACTTCAATGGGTGTCTTGGCTAAGTTCTACAATTGCCAAAAATTGATGGTGTTGATGAGATTGACAATCCTGTAACTCTGCAGTTCCTTTCTTTTTTCCAAAAAAAGGAGGGCAAATGCTACTTATGGTCGAATCCATGTTCTTTTTGTTGTTTTGATTTGATGGCCACAACCCACATGTTAACTTTCAGATGTGTTTGTAAAGAATCAAAAGAAGTTGGCCTAATGCCAATCTTTCTTGTCGTCTTTTTTATTCTTTATATTTATATAAATTCTCACCAACAAGTACATGGCTAGGTAATGGCCGTAATGCTGCATCCTTTAGCCAGTGTGCCCCCCTTGAGATCTACTGACGGCTAGATTATGCATATTGTCTTTTATTTGCAGGGTAGAGAGCTGTACAGGAAACATTCAACAGTTTATTTCCAAGCTATATCAGAGACTTTAATTCATGTTTTTTATTTGCATCGAAGAAAACTCATCTGAGGATGAGATTGTTGGCCTGACAGAAATGTTCAAAACACGATATGAATTTTTAAAATACTATTGTTCTTCAAAGAATCTTACGTCTTATCCATTCCTTTCCTTGCCTGGAGGTATATACTATTCAGATTTCCTTTGCTACTAGATCTGTGCAGTTCTTTTTCCTCTTAGAAAAGAAATCATTGAACTTTGTACTTGAGACACAATTGATCATGCCTCATCAATGAAAGCCTTTCAACCAACAATAATTGATCCAGTAGAGGCACCTAAACCTTTAGTTACGCATACTGCAGTTTAAGTTTCTAACACGAGAGAGGGAGGGAGGGAGGAGGGAACATAGTGCTATGCAAAGTGAAGTATAGCAAAACTGAATCGTCAGCTTCACACAAGAAAATTAGAGCATGTTGATGAAACTTAAGCAACATTTGTGGTACTAAGAGTGGACACATCTAGATATCAGTTTGTCGATGCGGGACCCATAGGTTTCCCCACGGAGAAGAGAGAAGAAAACCTAGTCCAAATAGGATTCTCTACATGTAATTCTACTAGGACTAGTTACACATAATCCTATTAGGATCTCTACTTTGTAACCGACTAGGACTCCCGACTCTCCTGGACTATATAAAGGAGGGCAGGGGTCCCTAGATCGGCACCTACACAGGAACACACCATACAACACACAACAACAAAAAACCTCTAGATCTCGATAGAGATCAAGAGGACGACATAGCGCAGGGCGCAACATACTATCTACTCCACCCTGGACGTAGGGCGCCGTGATTTTCTGACATACCAAACCAGTATAAATCGTTGTCTCCCTGCGTTTACCACCGAGTTCCTGCATACGCAGATACCCACTGCCGAAACAAATCACCGCCCCGGGTACCCCCGTGGCGGGTTACCGGTGGTAAAACATCGACAGCTGGCGCGCTAGGTAGGAGTTCTCGGCGCTTTGTGTTTGAGAGCTCGGTGGACCTCAAGATCAAAGACTTGTTGTGGCTCTTGTTGGCCCTCATCGATAAGTCGCTGCAGCTATCGTCGACCCTCAAGATCAACAACACGTTCTCGGCGACAGACTCGAGCATCCAAAACTCATACAAGCTATTGTTGGGAATATGTACACCAATGAACTCATCGCATCTCGTTCAATCTCAAGATCTGGCACAGGAGCTTCACCACGTTCATGTACCGGATCATCATACTCAGATTCCGAATAAACTTCCGCATCAAACTCGTAGCAATTCAATTGCCATGATGACAACAACATGGCGTCTCCAGGCATCGTCATCGACTTACGCCTGTACGAGCCAGTGGACAAACTCAGGTTGGATTCGTGACCGACAGACTTTTCGCTGGGCACGCAGTCGAATTCAAGACGGACGGAACCTGTATCCAAGTCAGTTGTACTCTCGCGGTGGAATAATAACCGAACTCTGAATACGGCAAAGGCCTGATGCGCCTCCATCTGATGAACAAAAAAAAGCAAACAAGGACAACATATATGTGTATATACATGCACGAACACATGCTGTATATGCTACGTCGGACAACCAACCCCGAATCCACCTCAACAAAGTCAAAACGACAATTGAGTTCGGCTCCAACTCGAACACCTCGAGGGCTCCCGGATGCAGCTGGATCGGAGGACAACTAGGACTACAACAACTCGGATACAAAGACCTCAGCACGAACGGTACAAAATCAGATCAACTCGGATACAGACTACTACCAAAGAAGCAAGACGTACATACTACTGCTAAAGAAGCAAGCAAGGCCAAGGCATTTTGCACTATTTATGTATGTGCACGCACATACATATCAAGGCTCGTACATGATGCGTACATTCCTGTCAACCAACACGCAAGTTGTTCTAGCTGGCCAACAAGCAAGCCATCCGACTGGAAGCAAGCAGGCCACTATGACAACCCGATAATAGCGCAACACTCTCCGAGTACTCCACGACGACGACGGATTCCGGCTACCACTACAACAACCCGCTGACTCCGCCGTGATGCTCGATGACTACCTCGACTACTGCTTAGAACCAACAAACTAGTCGATGACGAGTTCTGGATGCTCGACGTGTCTACAACCAACTGCTCAGACATAGTATCCAACTACTCGTCCGAAGTACCCAACAACTCGGCTACGGCGATCGACAACTCGGCCATGAACCAAGCTAAGTGACGCTTTAATTTTTAAATACATTCCGGATATTATTCGTATGCCTCTGTGGCCATATCATCTTCCTTTAACGGCTGTTAATTTACTCGGATAGTAAGCCTTAATTCGTGAAGCTTGTTTTCTCGAATGGATGGTCACGTCAATGAACCTCTGAACCATACGGATGGTTACGTCAAAGAACCTCTGAACCATATGGAGTGGTCACATCAATGAACCTCTGAACCATACGTGAGATTCAAGTGCTTAAACGTAACAGGCTACTACCTAGGAAATTAACCGACCTAGCAAGGGAAGACACAAAAAATCATCATGCGAGCAAACATAGTGCTCTAAGTAAAATCATCATGTGAGCAAACATAGTGCTCTAAGTCTTCTCTTAACGGTCGCTAAAGTCATCAGGTAGAACATGCCTTAATCCGTGAAGCTTGTCTACTCACATGGACGGTCACGTCAATGAACCTCTGAACCGAATGCCAGGCTCACATGGTCACGTCAATGAACCTCTGAACCATACGCCAAGTGCTTAAACATAACAGGACACTGCCTGAGGAATTTGCATGGCCTAGTAAGAGCAAGACGCGAAAAAAGTTTATATGCATTTTATGATGCGGGGGCCCGCCCCTGATTGATTATTCAAATATGGGACATGCTCCCGACTTCATATCCGGAATGTCATTTACAACATATTTTTATGTTTAACATGCAGGGGAGCTACATCTATACCATGAGATCAGGAAAAACACGCTCCTGAGAGCTAGTCCAGAAACAACCTGGTTTGATCAAAAAAGAACCCCGACAAGGTGCGGCAAGAACCAAGACAAGCACTTAGAAAGAACCCGGATCGATCAGAAAACAACCCCGAAGAGGTAGTGCAAGTATCAAGACAAATTCAGAAAGAACCCGGATTGATCAGAAAACATTGCGGATGAGGTACATACAAGTTTAGAAAAAATCTAGACGAAGTGCAAATAATCTGGAAGAGGTACATCAAGAACCAGAGGTCTAGAAACAACCCGGATGAATCAAAAACAACCTGGAAGAACATCACGGCTTAGTCAAACGCTAATCTCGGTAGCTCAGCATACGCTTCAACTACACCCGGGGGCTCGAATTCAAGGGCGAAAGACCAAGAATACAAGTAGACTACAACAAACGACAACACATCAAGACCCTTCATCCGATTTCTTTTTGAAAGATAAGAACTTGGAGAAGGCTCGGGGGCTGCGAGATACATAACCCCAAAAAATTTTAAGACAAGAATCTGGACCCTCCAACTTTTGCAAGCAAAAGCAAGAGGCTCGGGGGCTACACTCAGTGAGTGCAATTTTTACGAAAAATTGCACCCACCGAAAAAGAACTCGGAGCAACCAAGAAGACTAAAGGGACCCTATGGCTTCTTGTCCCAACAAGCAAGAGGCTCGGGGGCTACACTCACTGAGTGCACTTTTGTCCAAAAATGCACATCAGCCGAAGAAAAGACAAAGAAGACCATCTCAAGATCTCGCTACAAGAAAGAACCTGGAACAAGTCTACAACAACCCGGCCCTTGAAGCTCAATCATGAAATGCTCGGGGGCTTGTCGATGCGGGACCCATAGGTTTCCCCACGGAGAAGAGAGAAGAAAACCTAGTACAAATAGGATTCTCTACATGTAATCCTACTAGGACTAGTTACACATAATCCTACTAGGATCTCTATTTTGTAACCGACTAGGACTCTCGTCTCTCCTGGACTATATAAAGGAGGGCAGGGGTCCCTAGATCGGCACCTATACAAGAACACACCATACAACACACAACAAAAAAACCTCTAGATCTCGATAGAGATCAAGAGGACGACATAGCGCAGGGTGCAACATACTATCTACTCCACACTGGACATAGGGCGCCGTGATTTTTCGGCGTACCGAACCAGTATAAATCGTTGTCTCACTGCATTTACCACCGAGTTCCTACATACGCCGATACCCCTCCGAACAAATCACCGCCCCGTGTACCCCCGTGGCGGGTTACCGGTGGTAAAACATCGACACAGTTGCAATCTGCATTTCCTATCATATTTACATTTTTCTGAAGGGTAGACCTTCAGAACTTTTCACAGCTAATAAGCAGGGCTAGAGCTGGAACAATAGTGGTAGTTGAAAAGTTTGGAACATCACATGTCCTAATAGTCATAGATGATTGGACTAAATATGCTTGTTTGAGAACAAAAAAACAGAATCTCTAAGTTGTGGATTTTTTGTCTATTGGTGTAGTCTGTAGATTGTCTTTCCAAGCAACATGGGAAGAGATCTTCATTGATATGCACCAATCCAAGAGCACAGTGTGAGATTTTTATGGAGTAATTCAATAGAATTCAACACAAGATTTTGCAATTTGTTAGTTTCAATAGGATAATTTTTTTGTGTGTAAATGTTGCAGCTCCTTTCAGATTATGATGCAGTGGCTTCTGGTGCACCTTAGCTTGTTGAAGAATTTATGTGGGAGAAAGCTGAAGCAACTGCAGTTAAGCCAAAGATATGTCTCAATAGCATGTAGAATGCCAAATTTACTTTTCCTGCACAATTATCGTCGACGTGCCAGGTTACCAGTTGTGCTACAGGTCACTACCACTACCGGAAACAGTCGCTTTGCCGTGTGCCACAGGCACTCGACAAAGCCCAAAAAACACTCGGCAAAGGATTTGTCGAGTGTAACACTCGACAAACAGCACACGACATCTACAGTGCCGGTAAACATCTCTTTGTCGAGTGTTTTCTATCAGGCACTCGGCAAAGACTTTATCGAGAGCTGAAACCGACACTCGGCAAAAAAGTAATGTGACGGAGTGAAAACGGTCATAGCGCGTTTGCCGAGTGTCAAATCTCAGGCACTCGGTAAACCTTCTGTATTATGATCCTCGGATACCAAGGTAATGAATTTTGATTGTGGATCGAATGCTGTTAACTAGATTTTGTATATGCTTGGTAAAAGAATTGTTGGGGCAGTACAATAGGCACAATCCAAATTATTCCATGGATTAACTAAACTTCAGTTAAATTTTTAGCAGATGCAGAGATAGTAAATTGAGAGTTTCTGTCTAATATTTTGGGGCGCTCTGCTGTCACTTAGAAAAAAAAATTATGTTGTCTCATAGGACAAAAATACATTCTATGATAAAAAAAAACTATGCATGTGCATGTTTAATACTTAGGTATACTATATGATGGAGTTAACATGTCGGTTACAACAGTTCATATGGTATTGTCCATAATTTGAAGGGTATTAAATTTAGGCTGGATGCATAGTAGGCCACCAATAGCTTTATTCTTACAACTTCTACCCCTTTATGTGTTAGTCTTTGCCAATGGTATAATTTGTTCGCAAAGTTCAAGCAAGATAATTGGCAAAGGTCAAGCAAGACGACTCAATGAGGTTGGTCCTTAATTTTAGTGTTTCCAGCATGCAGACCTGAAATTAAAAAGTGGCTGCTCCTTGAGAACATCAGTGGTGCCAAATAAAAGATGTGTAGGTTATACATGGTGAGACTGGTGAACCTTCTGTAATTTTCTAAATGAATATTTCCACCATTAGTATATAGGTCCATTCCCCTGCGTTTCTTCATGCTCCTATTAGCATATAATATGAAAGTATTGTTGTGTTCATCATGACTTCCAGTTGACTACTCTCATTAGCATATACTTCCTCTGCCTTAAAATATAAGTCATTATGGGATGCGTGTAGGTCAAACTTTCTCAACTTTGATTAGGTTTGTAAAAAATACATGCAATATTTATATCTCCAAATAAATTTATTATAAAAATATATTCATTGTTCTATGTAATGATACTAATTATGTATTATAAATATTAATATTCTTTTATATATATTTGGTCGAAGTTAAAAAAAAGTTAACTTCCCGGAAAGCGAGAATGAATTCTATTTTGGGACAGAGGGAGTATATGAAAGCAGTGTTGAAAATATTTTAACAATCAAGTTCGTCTTTGTCTGATTGATAAGCTTAAACATCATAATGGCATAAAAAATTTCGACTCTCATGGACACCCTCATGGATCAGTGCAAAGCATCCCAATCCTACATCATATACAAATGACAACCTTAAAGTTATGATATTTTCAAAGGGTGGACAATAAAGACCATCTTAAATGTTCTGGCATTAGAGTATATACGTGCAGACACATAGGTATGGTGGTGCAAGTGAGCAGTCAGCAGGAGTCGAGAGTCAGGGGGTGTTTGGATTTCAAGACTAAACTTTAGTCCCTGTCACATTAAATTTTTAGATATCAATTAGGAGGACTAAACACGAGTTAATTATAAAACTAATTACATAAGTTGTGGCTAATTTGCTTGCCAGCGCCATATATAGGATGGTATGAAGATGTGATGGAACTTATTCGTGGATTTGTCGGCGTACGAAAGAAATGGATATCGAAAATCTCTTCCTGTCGGTATAAAAAATGATCTTAGCTGCATCATAGAAAGATCTACATAGTAGAGTTTGTGAGCCTGTGACGCCACACTCTCTGTGACCGTGTAAATTTCGCCAACTTAGCTTTTTGGATTAAATGCCACTTTAACGTCAGTCATATACTTTTACAGTATTGTTATCTTATCATACGATCCGTGTGTTTTTAGTACAAAAGTTTAGCTATTCCGTAGTAACGCAAGGGCACGAACCTATTTACATATATATTCGAACCTGTGTGTACATGATTATATAGAGATGCAACGGAACTTATTGATGGATTTATTGGAGCATGAAAGAAATGGATATCGTAGAATTCTTTTTGCCGATATAAAATATTATCTTAGTCGTATAATAAAAAAGTCTATACAGTAGAGTTTGTGAGCCTGCGACGTCACGCTCTCCGTGACTGTGTTAATTTCACGAACTTTGCTTTTTGAATTAAATATTACTTTAACGTCGGTATTTAATTTAACAGTATTGTTATCTTATCGTGCAATCCGTGTGTTTTTAGTACAAAAGATTTAGTTGTCGCGTAGCAACGCACGGGCACGCTACCTAGTAATAAAATAAATTACAAAAGTTCTCGGTACTCCGTGAGACGAATTTAGTAAGCCGTTGTTAGCACATGTGTACTGTAGATTTACCGTAGCACCACATTGTTAAATCATTGACTAATTAGGTTTAAAAATTTGTCTCACAAATTAGTCATAATCTGTGCAATTAGTTATTTTTTTAGTCTATATTTAATACTCCATGCATATATCCAAATATCCGATAGAATAGGAACTAAACTTTAGGGGAGGAACTAAACCAGGCCTTAGCCCAGTTTTGGACCTTCTTGGGTAGCAAATGTCTTTAGATTTCTAGATTTCCTCATTTTTAGCTCTCATGTTTGGATCCTCATGAAAAAAATAGGCTAAAAGTGTAGGACTTAAGTTTTGCTATTGGATCAAATAGGACCTCATTGGACATGGGACTCGAAAAAATAGTCTACTCTATATTTTATATTCATTAAAATCTGTCAAGCAACACCCTTGCAAAACAAAATTCTAAAAGAGCAAGCCTGCAAACAATCCACCATGAAGAGCACATTACTCTAACATGTCAGCTTCTTTCAAGATGAGTACACGCTTGTGAAAAAAAATAACGAGGTCCAACTATGCATAGAAATGATAGAGAAATAAAATGTACGGAAAAAATCCATGGCACTCGTATAAATTTTTTAACGCAGCAAAGAGGCTCTCAGAGTTGGAAAAATGAACCGATCAAAAAGACTGACACTGACATCGCCAGACAGGAAACTGACGCTGAAACGCATCCGTAGCCATAAAACTGCTTCATGCAGCTAAGTGAGAGGGACATTGTCTATAGGTTGTATCCAAAACGCATCATATCTCTATCTAATAATTCAAAGCTGAAAGCTCTGTTAACCTTGATGACCATCACACTAATACTGTGCGTGTACTTGTTTATCAGAAGGAACGGTGAGTGGGTAAACCCTTTGTGATTTCTTTTGTGACCAGTTGGTGATGGTACCAAGAAGATGTGGTTAGAAATTTCAGCTAGTGTCCTTTGCATTTTGGTTGTATATACAACATCACACACTTTGTGACCATTGGCTAACTTTTGTTTAGTTCAACGGTCCCGGCCGGCCTTCCGGGCACCTAATACACTGATCAATCTATTGCAGCCAACCTCAAAAGAAATGCATTTGCATTGCAGTTGTATGTCCCAATCAATCCACTAGCAGACTCGCATTATTGATGGAGGAAATGAAATTCAGCCTTTGACGTGGATGCAACAACTGCACTGCACAGGATATCTTAGCCGTTGTGTCGAAGTTTGCTTTGCTAACGTTTTGAGAAAACCAGCTTTGACCAACACGAGACGAGCGCCTTACGTTTGACACAATGTAATGTAGCCCGGCACGGCAAGTTAGACTAGTATTGTGTTAGCCGGCCTCTTTACGTTTGGCACAGTTTAATTGAATCCGGCATGGCAAGTTAGACTGGAGTGTGAGCCGGTCATTGCAAAGTTATTATGACATATATATAAGAGCACAAGTGTATAATAAGATAATGTAAGCAAGGCAGCAAGCTATATGAATTGTCACGTTATATTTATGTTGAGATGTTGAGATGAAGAAGAGAAAATAAACAGCCTATAAATTCATAGCGAGTGATAGACGGGGACAAGGCCTCCTGTTTCTTAAACCGAATTTTGTAAGAACAAAAAAAAAGGACTTATAGGAGAATGGGATAGACCATATATCAACGGGAAAGGTACACGTTGCTCGAGTGTTTTAGGCGCTCCGCTCACTCGATCCTGTAGCTGTCCGATCTGCGGCGTCAACACGGCGCGCAACAAGCGGTCGCGGGCCCCTCGGTGGCCGCGGTCGGACCGGACGATGGCCTATGGCGACCCGCGGCCTGGGCGTGGCCTGTGCGTGCATGCGCCATAGGTCCCGGTGCATGGTGCAGGCGGCAGGTGCATGGAGTAGGCTTTGGTGCTGGTGCAGGCTTTGGTCAGGTGCAGGAGGGGTAGGTTTTGGTGTGCAGGTGAGAGGTGAGGTGCATGCTGACCCGTCACATCACCTTACTCCTAGCCCCTAAGTCATGCATGTATGCAGATTTATTCTTTTAGCAGCGACAGGTTCCAACTTAGGTATCGTTTAAATTTAGGTACCAAAGATATAAAGATGTCACATCAAATGTTACACGTCATAGGGGAGTGTTCGGATAGTAATAATAAAATAAATTACACAAGTCCTTAGTAATCCACGAGACGAATTTATTAAGTCTAATTAATCAGTCATTAGCATATGGTGCATTCATGCCTCTGCATATTATTTTGTGTTGCTTGGTTGGAAGTCAGATTTTAAATTGAGTTGAATTTGCATTTTGAAATTGCTTTGGAAAAATTGAAAAAAAAATAGAAAAAAATGAATTTCTCTCCCTCCTTTCTCCTTTCCCTGCTTTCGGCCCCTCTGTGCAGCTTTAGAGTTCTAGAGCTATTGAACTATTCGAGTTCTCAGGTGGAGTGCTCGAATCATCTAGCTTCTCTTTTTTTAGGAAAGCCAGAGAGCCAGATCCAGAATAGCCAGCCTCCTTTTTAGGAGAGAGCTCATCCCTTTTATAGTTGAAGGGGATGGGCTCTTACAAGTCAGAGAAAGAGAGAGAATGTATACGTGTGCTATCTAGTCTTGTTGCCCACGCTGTCGGGTACGAGACGGTTGTCGGCGCCCACAATACTGTTTATGTCCAGATGCATGTGGCAGGCTCTACCGTGTTCGCCTGGTATGGCAAATGTCGGTGCATACAATACTGTTTGGGTTCTAACACGTCTGAAAGGTTGCATAGTGCCTATCTGGCATGGCCTGGTGGCACCGTCCGGCAGGTGCGCAGGATATGTCAGGGTACGGTCCTCGGTATTACGGTTTGACTTGAGCGCCTTACCTTATCTGCTCCGCCTGATCCCCGGGCTCTTACCGAGCGGGCGTCCTCGATCGGTCGTTCCCAGTCGGCCCCGACTCTGTCGGTCAGGGAAGATCTGCAAGCAGAGGTCCGGCTTATCCCCGATCGGAAAAGAAAGTCGGAGTCGAACTATGTCTCCACCTTAGTCAGGCCTTCCGGTTGGGGACCGGATCATTCTCTCGGCCTGTCATTAGCTATCTGGGTCGGCCGGGGAGGTGCGCGTTGTCGCTACGCTGTCTACTGGGCCGAGTTTCTACTGGAAAACAGGTCCATTGGGGACCCCGGGTTTATGAACCCGACACGTGGTCACTATGCTGCATACTCTCTGTACGACCGCTGACCAGCACGCTGGTTCACCGCGTCGCCCGCGCGGGACGGAATGGGATGTCACGACCCGCTGACAACGCCGGGGCATGGCATCAGCGACGAACAGGCGCCCGGCGTGGAGCCGTCCCTGTCACCATCTGCAGTGTCGACGGGACCCGCATAAAAGGATAAAAAAGGCCCGGCGGTCCTGGAAGCCTTCCTCTCCTTAGCTCTTCTTCCTCTTTCTCTCTGTGTAACCTGCTCTTCCCCTTCGTCTATAAAAAGGGAAGCAGGACGCCCCAGAAAAAGGAGGATGGTTCACCACTCTACATGGTTGTAGACATAAAAACACACGCCCTAACACGCCTTGGGAGCACACTCACATCAGAGACTTGGGACATGTCCCTCTCTCGCTCGTTTGTAACCCCTACTACAAACTTTTAGTGCTAGTAACACGAGCAGCAGCGACGAACTGGACGTAAGGATTTTCTGCCCGAACCAGTATAAACCTCGTGTCCTCTAAGCACACCATACGAACCAAACACGTAATACTAGAAATTTACTAGTCGGTAACTCGAAACACAGACATCTGGCTAATCTTTTTGTTTTATTTGATTTCCCTTTGAAATCTTCTAATTTAGCTTTCATAGAAATAATCTAGGTATTTTTTATTTTATATGTTCTATCTGTTTGCATTAATTTTGATCATTTGATCTGAATGCTGTGGTCACGAGAATCGAGTGTTTCATGGCCTTAAAACACTCGATTATGCCATCTGACCCGTTTTCAACCAATCTAGTGTTTCTGAGCTATATCAATGGTGCAGCATGTTAGTATACATATCTAACTATTACTCCGTATATGAGTGAGTTGTTAAATTTATTCCAGGTGAAATGGCATTAACGATAGCCAATAGGCGGCTAAATTAATAGCCATACTCTAACAGCTCTAAAAAACATATATGCATCGAGGCACTTTTATGCAACCACATAGTCAACTTCAACGTCGCTTGCGTGCGTTCTCAAGTTTTCTTTCTTGCAAATTACATTTTTTTTTAAAAAAGTATAATTTGTATCGTGCGATTTTTTCTCTCTAGGTGTGCGTGACTGTGGGAGTAACAATTTTGAATCTCAAAAAGGAAATAAAAGAATAATACTGCTGCCTACTTTGAGGATTTCAATATTTTTCTCTAAAATGTTTTGGTGTGATATCTAAACCGTCTTTAAAGCCAATTGCTCAAGATTCATTCAACAATTGAAACGTCTCACATGACTAAATGATATAAGGTTGCTAAGGTCTTGCTTGATAAGCTTTTTTATGAATTTCATCTAAATTTTCGAGTGAAACTATTAAATACTAAGGTTGCTAAGTGTCATTCTCGCTCGAGAAGTCTAACGCTTTGAACTTTAACCAAATATATACAAGAAAATATTAATATTTATAGTACATAATTAGTATCATTAGATAGATCGTTGAGTCTATTTTCATAACAAACTTATTTGAAGAAACAAATGTTGTTCATATATTTCTATATACGAATACCATAGCGACACTTATTTTAGGATGGAGGGAGTACTCCCTTTGTCCCGCTTTGAGTGTCGCTTTGGCAGCTGGTACCTCTGTCCACGTTCACAGCTTGTGCCAAGTACCTAGACTCTTCCTCTGTCCACATTCATTTAATCTCTGTTGTGCCTTGTCTGGAGCTAAAATGACTCTGATAAAGGGACAGAGGGAGTAATATGTTACAAGAGTGAAGTCTACTCCCTCTGTCGCAAAAAGGTAATCCTAAGCGTGAATTGTATTTTTTTTTTTTGACAAAAGGAATATAAAACAAGAATGATGTCATCATCATGCTTCGATCCTTTTTTTTTGGTAAAGCTTGAGCTTCTGTAAAAATAGAGAAATCAGGGGGGAAATCACGTTTTGGTGGTTTTGATTTCTAGCCTCCACAATAACTTTGGTTTTACTATTTTTTTGTTTGATTTTAGTTTCAGAAGTCCACTTTTGTACGTGCTCGTACAGCCTAAACAAAAGGCTTTCCAAAACGACCTTATCTTCAAGTGTTGTAAAAAAAATGAGCCCGTTTAACGGCGTCGACAAGTCTAACGGACACCAACCAGCGAACCACCAGCGCCGAGCCAAGCGAAGCAGACTGCAGACGGCACGGCCGAGACGTTGACACCTTGGCGCGGCAACGGCATCTCTCTGGCCCCCTCTCGAGAGTTCCGCTCCACCTCCACCTCCACCGGTGGCGGTGGCGGTTTCCAAGTCCGTTCCGTTCCGCCACCTGCTCCTCTCACACGGCACGAAACCGTCACGGCACCGGCAGCACAGCACGGGGGATTCCTTTCCCACCGCTCCGTCCCTTTCCCTTCCTCGCCCGCCCGTTATAAATAGCCAGCCCCATCCCTCGTCTCTCGTGTTGTTCGGAGCACACACACAACCCGATCGCCAATCAATCGATCCCCGCTTCAAGGTACGGCGATCCTCCTCCCTCTCTCTCTCTACCTTCTCTTCTCTACACTAGATCGGCGGTCCATGGTTAGGGCCTGCTAGTTCCGTTCCTGTTTTTCCATGGCTGCGAGGTACAATAGATCTGATGGCGTTATGATGGTTAGCTTGTCATGCTCTTGCGATTTATAGTCCCTTTAATTTCGGATAGTTCGAGATCGGTGATCCAAGGTTAGTACCCTAGGCTGTGGAGTCGGGTTAGATCCGCGCTGTTAGGGTTCGTATATGGAGGCGAGCTGTTCTGATTGTTAACTTGCTGGGGATCCTGGGATGGTTCTAGCTGTTCCGCAGATGAGATCGATTTTATCTATCCGTGGTATGATGTTAGCCTTTGATATGGTTCGATCGTGCTAGCTACGTCCTGTGCACTTAATTGTCAGGTCATAATTTTTACCATACTCTAGCTGTTCCGCAGATGAGTACCTTTTTTTTTGGTTTGGTTTGGTTTGGTCTGATTTGGCTGTCGTTCTAGATCAGAGTAGAAACTGTTTCAAACTACCTGCTGGATTTATTAAGGCAGCGTTTGGTTCCTGGTATCGAATCATACACGCACCAGTGCATCTTGGATAGCCAGATGGGGCCCACGTGTCCAACCGTTTGGTTGCCGGATCGAACGAGTCCATTCAAGACCGAACCATGCAGAGCAATCGAATATTCTCTTGTGATGCTGTATCATCCAGTTCGGCAAAAAACAGCGAATGACGCCATACAGGACACCGTACTGAGCATCTGCAACTCTGCATCCCGCTCACTGCTCACATCTCCGCTTGCCACCTCACCCATCCGACTCAGACCGGAGCCACACGGATTACTGCTGCTGGTGTGTGTATTAACAAAAGATCCATTTGACCGGAGCACATGCAGCTTGGACGGAAAAAAATTATTATATTCGTCAGTGCTGCATATGTACTCATACTTGCATAATGGTTTTATTTATTCGACCTCATCAGTCCTGGCACTATGGAAAGTCATTGTAGTATAGATTTTTTAATATAATATAAATCATTGGTGACTTATCTTGCTTAATTTTATTTTCTTATTATGAAATATCGTTACATTCATAATAGCAAATTTGTGCAAATATATAGAATCTACGTGAAATTCTTGGTTGGACCAATACAACAAACCCCTCAAACATTCTCTTGTACTGAACCATACCATTCCGTACAACCATCCAAACAAAAATCATGTATCATCATGTACATGTAACCAAACAATTAACACGCACCATCCTATTCAGACTTGTCTCATCCATAATCTATCCATCCAGGATGATCCATCCCATTCATCTATATACACCCAATCAAAAGCTACCTAAATTTGGATCTGTATGTGTCACATATATCTTCATAAGATGGATGGAAATATCTCTTTATCTTTTAGATATGGATAGGTATATATGTTGCTGTGGGTTTGTTAGTTATATATATATACGTGCTTACATACGTGAAGAAACCTGCTGCTACAGTTTAATAATTCTTGTTCATCTCAACAAATAACGATAGGTGTATATGTTGCCGTGGGTTTTACTGGTACTTTGTTAGATATATACATGCTTACATACATGAAGAAACATGCTGCTACAGTCAAAAATTCTTGTTCATCTCATAAACAAAAAGGAGGTGTATATGTTGCTGTGGGTTTTACTGGTACTTTGTTAGATATATACATGCTTACATAGATGAAGCAACATGCTGCTATGGTGTTTAATAATTATTGTTTATCTAATAAACAAACATGCTTTTTAATTATCTTGATATGTTTGGATGATGGCATATGCAGCAGCTATGTGCGGATTTTAAATACCCAGCATCATGAGCATGCATGACCCTGCCTTAGTATGCAGTTATTTGCTTGATACTGTTTCTTTTGTTGATACTCGTCCTTTAGTTCGGTCACTCTTCTGCAGATGCAGATCTTTGTGAAGACCCTCACCGGCAAGACTATCACCCTCGAGGTGGAGTCTTCTGACACCATTGACAACGTCAAGGCCAAGATCCAGGACAAGGAGGGCATCCCTCCTGACCAGCAGCGGCTTATCTTCGCTGGCAAGCAGCTTGAGGACGGCCGCACGCTTGCTGACTACAACATCCAGAAGGAGTCGACCCTCCACTTGGTGCTCCGCCTCAGGGGAGGCATGCAGATCTTCGTGAAGACCCTGACCGGTAAGACTATCACCCTCGAGGTGGAGTCTTCTGATACCATCGACAACGTCAAGGCCAAGATCCAGGACAAGGAGGGCATCCCCCCTGACCAGCAGCGGCTCATCTTCGCTGGCAAGCAGCTCGAGGATGGGCGCACGCTTGCCGACTACAACATCCAGAAGGAGAGCACCCTCCACCTTGTGCTCCGCCTCAGGGGAGGCATGCAGATCTTCGTGAAGACCCTGACTGGCAAGACTATCACCCTTGAGGTGGAGTCTTCTGACACCATTGACAACGTCAAGGCCAAGATCCAGGACAAGGAGGGCATCCCCCCGGACCAGCAGCGGCTCATCTTCGCTGGCAAGCAGCTGGAGGACGGGCGCACTCTTGCTGATTACAACATTCAGAAGGAGAGCACCCTCCACTTGGTGCTGCGCCTCAGGGGAGGCATGCAGATCTTTGTGAAGACCCTTACTGGCAAGACGATCACGCTTGAGGTGGAGTCCTCGGACACCATCGACAACGTCAAGGCCAAGATCCAGGACAAGGAGGGCATCCCACCAGACCAGCAACGTCTGATCTTCGCTGGCAAGCAGCTGGAGGATGGCCGTACCCTCGCCGACTACAACATCCAGAAGGAGAGCACCCTCCACTTGGTGCTCCGCCTGAGGGGTGGTATGCAGATCTTTGTGAAGACCTTGACTGGCAAGACAATCACCCTTGAGGTGGAGTCCTCAGACACCATCGACAACGTCAAGGCGAAGATCCAGGACAAGGAGGGCATCCCCCCGGACCAGCAGCGTCTGATCTTTGCTGGCAAGCAGCTGGAGGATGGCCGCACCCTAGCAGACTACAATATCCAGAAGGAGAGCACCCTCCACCTGGTGCTCCGTCTCCGTGGTGGTCAATAAGCCATGGGTAGTTTAAGCTGCTGCTGTACCTGCGTCTGTCTGGTGCCCTCTGGTGTACCTCCATATGGTGGTGGTCGTCTATTAAGTATCTGTGGTTTGTGTCATGAGTTGTGACTGAGTTGTTTTAAAGGACCGGTTGTGTCCTGTGTGTGTCATACCCAAAACTGTTCTGCAGCAGTATGGCTTTATCATGAATAAGCTTGATGTTTGAACTTAAAAGTTTGTGCTCAATATTGTTTTTTAAGGTTATATCTCCTAACATTTGCCTGAGATCAAATTTGATTTGCTGGTTTCTATTGGACCTCCAGGTTCTCGCTATCTACCGTTTCTTACTGAACGGTAACTTGGTTCTGTCAAGCTCAGTTTTTGACTCTGGCTTACAGCTTAACAAGTTTGATGGTTTGTTGGATGTTAACTTGGTTCTGTCAAGCTCAGCTTTATACTCTGGCTTACAGCTTAATATGTTTTACTGTTTGGTTTGTTGCTATGTTGTTGGGTTCTGATTTCAAAAAATAGAAAAACCTTCAATACAATGGCGGATGAAGATAATTTTTATATGTAAATTGTAGACCTCGATGAGATCTACAACTTTGTAGTTTTGAGTTTTTTTATTTGAGGACAGTAAGATGCTCGAACAAATAATATAAAATTTCAGCACCATAATAATCGTCAACTAGCGCTTGTCGCATTAGAGCACTAATATATTATTTGTATGGAATTAAATGAAAATACTTTTTATACCAAGGTTGTAGCTCTCAATGAGATCTACAACTTTGTAGTTTTGAGTTTTTTCATTTGGGGACGTTAAGATGCTTAAAAAAATAATATAAAATTTCGGCGTCTCCTGGAAATATCAAAAGTACTGTTCATACACAAAACCGCCCAGAGGATGAAAGTTGAACTTTTTCAAGAGTTGGAGGACCAAAGTTATCCGGTTTTGAAGTTCGAGGTTGAAATCTATACTTTGGCGATAGTTGGAGGGTGTAAATTATACTTTACCCTAAATAAAAACCCTTCTTGTTTCAAAACGAGGAAAAGATTGCTCCACCTTAATAAAACAAAAGAATGTTTAATTTGCTCCACTGATTTAAACCAGTGTTACCCAACGAGACTTGTGAAGGAGGTTGTCGGTTTCGAGGGGAAGCTTGTGTGGGACTCCAGCAAAGCAGACGGCATAACCAGGAAGGCAGGAAGCTCATGGGTAGCTGCAAGACAGGGTTGCCGTAATGTGTCAAATACTGCATAAGCATAACCGCTAGAAGCATAGTTGATATTGAACACTCCTTGTTGATTAAATACAGTCTTACGACCAAAACTGATGGATCACGGATGGTTGTTCTTGGCCTATAAACATTTGCTTGCTGATTGGGCAAGCTCGGTTTGATTTTTTAAATATCACATTGTGTCGAGAAAAGAAAAAACCAGTGATTCATGTCCTTAATTTGTACTCTACTTGTACTCTACTGATCACTATTGAAGAGCCTTTGATCAAAGGGCACTAAATTGGATGCGCAAGCTCTGGTTTGCATTTCTTCTTATTTTTGTTTACGTCAGTAATACTGTCTAAAGATTAAATTTGCTGGCTTTTGAGCTTTGTTTGGCTGGTGTTCGTCGAATCGAACCTGCAGGTTCTCTGGCTGTCTCCAGCTGAATTTCTTACTGGATGTACACTTCAGGTTCTGTTTTCACTGAATGTTAGCAGCTCTCAATTTCGAGGTTCGTGTTGGACTAGTGGTCACATTGATCACATAGACAATTAAGTTTTTTTTATCTCACCAAAAAAAAAACTGCAGAACGATTCTGGAAATCGTTCGACACCGACACACCGTATGTAAGGTTTGCTGAAAGCTGGAGGACACGTCATTGCAGAATTCCATTGGCTGCGGTTCAAAAAAAAAAAAAGAATTCCATTGGCTGGCTCATCAGAATGCACACAGCGGCTACAGACACATGCACTGGTTACTAACAATAGTTGATGCATTCACGCACATGCTTGCCAGTCTTAGAAAAGTTTTATTCGAGAAATCTAAGCATATGATCTGACATCACATTGCATGGAACGAACCTACAGCTTTGTCACACTCTTCTTCTCCACCCAGCAAGTCATTCTGGGAGGAGCTGCTTCCCTCGGTAAAAAAGAGCTACATACGGTGTGGCCCTCAAAACTGAAAGGATACTTGAAGGAAATCTTTGCTTTTTGATCGGCTCACTCTTTCTCCTCTCCTCTTCTCTCTACTACAAAGCTGCTGACCGATCAATCTTATCTTATGCCACAAGACCCACAAAGGAGTGATGATCTGCAGCGCCAGAAAACTTTTTGCAAATTGCGATGCTTAACGCAATGCAGAGGAATATAATCAAACGCGTACACGATCAAATGATGATTCCCTCTAACTTGCTGTAAAAAACTGGTTCTTTGCTTTGCTAATTAACCCAACGATTTTATCCAAATGTTGAACAGAATTGTGTCATTGTGTGGCGAAGAACACAATTAATACAAACAGCAGAGTGGCTGATTAGCGGGTTGTCGGTGACGCAGCATGGAAGCAATGTAGTAAAGAAGTAAGATGATCTGAAAGAGATGATGATGAGCAACTGAAAGCTGGGCAAAAGAAGGCCATAGGGCCTTTGAGGCCATTGCAGGAAAGGATCCTGTTCTTTTCTTGCTCGATGTTTCTTCCATCCACAAACGTCGATGGTCGATGCCTCCACCGCAACCGCAGCCATGATGAGGATTGGAAAAGAGACCACACGGTCTTGGCTTGCTCGATGTGCCGCTGCATGTGGGGCCACACGCTCATTCCCGGCTTCAGAATCACATTCCTGATGGGCAGTGGGCACACACGCACACGTGCTGGCTGGGAGAGCGCGAGTAGACCATATGAAAGCGCTACGAAACTTAACCGGGATGCAGCTTGCGACCTCTACCATAGCTTGATTCTCTTAGACCGGCCTCTACTGCTTCTGCAAGAAATCCTATCGAATATTTATCATTGCCGTGTATGTGCAGCTGATAGTGCACTAGTGTGGCAAACTGGCAACCTGTCTTTTTTTAATCTGAATAACTCAGTGCTTAACTCTGCATGGAGACATGGAGTATGTCATAGTGATAACTGTTAAGTAAGCTCTGGAGTCTGGACCAGCACAAAACAAAAGAAACATTCCATGTATTTATAGACCCTCCCAGTTCAGAGACTTGTGTAGACTTGCTGTACTCTGCGCCACACACGGCTAGCTGCCTGATAGTGTACAGAGAGTCACAGACCAGTAGGCCAAGTGAGTGAGTGAACCTTGTGTCGGCTAGGTAGGCGGCAATGGCGGCGAGCACCAGGAGGCGGCACAGCAGCAGCAGCAGCAGCAGGATGGCCGTGCCGGCGCCGGTGGTTCTTGGAGTGGCCATGGTCGTCGTCGTCCTGGCCAGCAGCGCGACCGGCGCGAGCGGGCAGCTGAGGATGGGGTTCTACGCCGAGAGCTGCCCCGGCGTGGAGCGGATGGTGGGCGACTTCGTCCGCCAGCACGTCCGCCGCGTGCCCACCGTCGCCGCCGCGCTGCTCCGCCTGCACTTCCACGACTGCTTCGTCAGGGTACGTGACTGCGTGCGTGTGCGTCCATTGCACGGCGTGCCAGTGCCAGACTGCCAGTGCGCGCACTGACCGTGTGGGTGTGCATGCGTGTGTTCCACTGTCTCGCCAGGGCTGCGACGCCTCCGTCCTGCTCAACTCCACCGCCGGCAGCGTGGCCGAGAAGGACGCGCCGCCGAACCTGACGCTGCGCGGCTTCGACTTCGTCGACCGCGTCAAGACCCTCGTCGAGGAGGCCTGCCCCGGCGTCGTCTCCTGCGCCGACGTCCTCGCGCTCGCTGCCCGGGACGCGGTCGTCGCCATTGTGCGTGAGCGGCTGTACTTCTCTGGTTCCTGGATGATGGACCATCGACCATGCATGAGCTGACAACTGAGTGCTCGATCGATCGGACTTGTTGGCAGGGTGGGCCGTCGTGGCGCGTGCCGACGGGGAGGAGGGACGGCACGGTGTCCACCATGCAGGAGGCGCTCAACGACATCCCCAAGCACACCATGACCTTCCCGGAGCTGGCCAACCTGTTCGCCAGCAAAGGCCTCGGCGTCCGTGACCTCGTCTGGCTCTCAGGTATACCCACCTCTACATGACGACTACTCTCCTCCACATGGCAGTAATAAACCAAATATTTGTCACTAGACGTGGATCATGTATGTATTTTATACTCGTAATAAAACATGCTTAAGGCCTTGTTTGATACATGTGTATCCACCTCAATCCACATGTGTTGGAGTGGAATAAAATAGAATTTAGTTCAATTCCACTCTAATCCATTTCAACACACGTGAATTAATATGAATACATGCACATCCAAACAAGGCCTAAGTACATATCAGTAAAAAAAGATTAGGGATTATTCCTGCAACTAGATCAAACGTGAATTTCACAAAAGTTCGATAGGAGGGAGATTTTAAACAAAAAATGCCGCCCGGTATGGTTGAGACTTGAGAGAGGCGTAGGCCGGGCACTGGGCTGAGATAGCTTGGTTCTGATTGCCCATTCCTTGCATGTTGATTGGGCAACAGCAACAGCAGTACTACATGCAAAAGCAGCACAAATAATGGTTGCTTTCGCTGCCACTCTTAAACCGGATCGCCAGATTCCTTGAGAGAAATGATCCAAATTTACTTTCAGCTCCGATCCACTCATCGCTGCCAGCTTCCTGTCCTCTCGATATGTCCGCATCAGATGCTCCTTTCACTATATATTTCATAATAGTTGAACACTGACCGTTCCTGATTCCTCTGAAATGAAATTCAGCTGTTCTTGAATTCAGTTTTTTTTTAAATAAAGAAAACAGTGCAGCGCCATCCACCAATGTGTGTGTGCATACTGCATAGTTCATATATACATAGGTCACTAAATTAACTTGTCGATTTTCAATGTTTTTTTTGCTCCCAGAAATCAAACTGTTCATTTTCCTCAAAAAAAAAAAAAACTGTTCATCAGCAACCTGAAAACCATCTGCAAAAATGCAGACTTTTCCTCAAAAAAAAATGCAGAGACAAGTGCTTAAATCTTTGGGAAAACGGTGTTTTTGCCCCTGTCCAGAAGTTCAATTGTGATTTTACCCTTATTTTTTCAACTTTATGATTTTACCCCTGTTATTTTGAAACGAAGGAGCAGTTTGCCCCTGGTTTGGATGTCCATTATTTAGAGGCTGATTAAACGATTTTAAAAAAACACACACATAAAATCATATGCGAAATGGCTGAAATGCCCTTATCACAATTATCCCATCCGCACCGTATCCACCGGTGCTATTGGGCAGGGCGCGCGACGTCGACGGGGGAGGCACGGCCAGCGGGCTCGCGGCAAGGCGGGCGCTGCGGTGGGTGCGGCGGCCGCGACGGAGGCGCAGCTGAGCGGGCGCTGCGACCATGCGAGCTCGCGGCGCGACGGGTGCCGCTAGGCGGGCGTCGCGGCATGGCCGGCTGCGCAGGCGCGCAGCTCCCTCTCTCACCTCTGCCTCTCGCCACTGTTGTGCTTGCTCGCTCTCCTTCTCCGCCCTCGTCGAAGCCGCCGCTGTCGTTGCGCTCTTCCTCTACTCTACCCTCTCTCCCTCTCTGCTCCACCCCACCGGACCGACGCCGGCGCACAGCTGCTCCGCTCGCTCGCTCTCTGCCTTGCTCCCTCCTCTCTCCCTCTCTCTCTCACACTTTCTCTCTGCCTCTCCCGCGACCGAGCCAACAGGGGGATGAGGACGGACCGAGGCCGTTCGCCCCAGGCCACGTCGCCTTGGCCAATGGACGGGCGACACCTCACCTTACGGGTCCCGCCTATCATTGGTACAGAGACCCACCCCCTCTCTCTTTCTCTCTCTGTAGACCCGGTCTTCGTAGACCAAAGGGAAAAAGAGGATAGGTCTATAGATCGGTGCACACGCACAGTGCTGGTCAGCTCTGACCTCTGACTGGCCACACGCGTCAAACTCTAAGCCGCAGGGAAAATGCTATGTGCACACAGGGAAAAAAAAGTCTAATTCCAAATCAGGGTAAAATCACAATTAGGCATAACAAACAGGGGCAAAATCGCATGGGCATTCATGTCCTTTTGTACAAAGTTTAACACCGTTAGGGGTGGATGACGGAGCAGGGGTAAACTGGTGCTTCGTTTTGAAATCATAGGGGTAAATTCACAAAGTCAAAAATAACAGGGACAAAATCACAATTTCGATATAAAACCAGAGTAGAAACGCGAGAGCCCCTAAATCTTTCATGCAGTTCAGGCTGTTCTAGTACTCTTTGTACGCCATTGCCCTCTATGTTTGTGACACATGTGGAATGCAACGGATCGAGCAGGCGCGCACACGATCGGCATCGCGCACTGCTCGTCGTTCGCCGTCCGCCTATACGGCTATCCGGGCGCCGGCGGCGGCAACGACACGACGGACCCGTCCCTGGACGCGACCTACGCCGCCAACCTCCGGAGGCGCAAGTGCCGGGCGGCGAGCGGCGGGTACGCCGAGGACGCCGTGGTGGAGATGGACCCGGGCAGCCACCTGACGTTCGACCTGGGCTACTACCGCGCGCTGCTCAAGCACAGGGGCCTGCTCCGCTCCGACGCCGCGCTGCTCACCGACGCGGCGGCGCGCGCCGACGTCGAGGGCGTCGTGGGCGGCGCCGAGGAGGTCTACTTCCAGGTGTTCGCGCGGTCCATGGCAAGGCTGGCGACGGTGCAGGTCAAGACCGGAGCCGAGGGGGAGATCAGGAGGAACTGCGCCGTCGTGAACGGCGGCTAAGTTACTTGCATTTTTTTTTTCTTTTCGTTTTTCCATTCTCCCTCGTGATCATTACTGCTAGTGAAGAATACTGTGATTTTGCTCTTACATTTGGGTGATTTACACTCAGTACGATTATTATGTTCAAAATTTTGTTACGCTTCACTTATTGTTAGAGTATATATCTTGAGACGTTTGATGGTTTTGTATACGTACTACCTTATATACTGAGTTATTATACATAACAAATTCTAAGCAGTTGCCCCTGTTTCTCCCCCTGGGCCCTGGCCTGCCCTGCCAACCGCGCCGCTGCCGGTCGAGCACTACCCGCTCGCCCGCCCCGGCGGGATCCAGCGTCTCCGCCTCCTGCCCGACCCATCCCACCCACAGGCCAGCATCCTCCCCGCCTATCTCGTGCGCGCCGGCACTGGAAGGCAACGGCACGGGGGCTTCTTCCCTGGCGCCTTGCTTTCCGTCCCGGCCTCCTATTTGGCGCACCGCCCGGATCCGACGTCCCTCTCCCTCCCTCTCTGGCGCACCCCTCAACGGCGAGGACCGGCCCCTCTCCCTGTCTAGCGGGCAGCGGCTCCATAGAAACTCAGGCAAGCAGGAGCCCCGATTTATGCGATATTACTGCAAACGCTCGTTCAAAGCAACCTGCAACTGCAAGCTGTGTGCTTTTTAGCAGTTCTCGCTTTGGGCAATTCAATTGGCCGCCTAACACAATTTTGATGGTGGCAAACATTCAGGCTATTAACCTACCGAAGAATCAGGATTATCTACTCAGGTTGCATGAACACACATGAATCAGGGGTTATATGCATACATGACTGATAGAATCCAGAGAATAAACAAGTGTTGCTGATACAGACATACAGTTATGAGCTAGCAAAGCCACCTTTTATGCCCTCAGCGCACCTGAGGCGAACTGCAGATCATGCGACTATAATAGAACTCTTGAGACACGCACAGGTGGCTAAACAGAAACCAAAGTACTCTGTTCTCAGGTGTGCTTCATCTTCTACATAACTTTATTTTGCATGGCATCAATGGCATTGAAGAAAGAAAACCTCCTGGACTTGCAGAGGAATAATGCTCCAAACCACAGCCAGAACCCAAAGACAACACCAGCAATTATTTAGTATAGCCATATGATATCAAGATCTTGGTGGAGTTCATTTACCCCATCCAAGGTATGGTTTTCACAAGCAATGCTTAGGGGAAAACCACAAAGTCCTGGATTATTGCTGTAAGAGGAATTATCAAGCGTTCTGAGTTGATCTCCAATAGGTATCTCTCCTGACAGATTGTTGCTCGAGAGATTTAGTGAAGTGAGACACGACAAGGATGACATGCTTAAAGGAATAGGGCCTGAAAGTTTGTTCCAAGAGAGGTCAAGTGATTCTAAAAGTGATAGATCGCCAATCTGTTCCGGGATACCACCAGCTAGATAATTTCTTGACAGATTCAGCATACGGAGACCCTTTAATTTTGTCAACTCTGAAGGAATTCCACCAGAGAGGGAATTGCAAGACAAATCAATAGCTGCCATAAAGTCAGCTGATGACTGAAACATATAATCTCGTCCTTTCCAAACTATGTCAACGTGCCCAATGTCGATGATTTCTTGCTGCATGATGGATTGCTTCCACATTGAATATAAGTTGGCCAGTGTTTTTGGTATTGAACCTGTAAAATTGTTTTGAGCTAGATCAAGCAGATGGAGATAGGAGAGCTGTGAAAGTTGCCAGGGAATACTTCCATAGAATAAATTTGATCTCAGCCGGAGAATCCTCAACAAAGGATTGCTCTCATGTATCCATGGAGGGATCATTCCATAAAACTTGTTGTTTCCAAGATCCAGAATAGCTATGCTTTTCAAGTTCTTCAACACTTCTGGAAGGTGTAACGCACCGACCTGGAAAACGGTTAAGGTCCACTTTACACGTTAAATGAACCACACCTGCTAATTAACTCTCTTGCACTTTCATCCTCGCTTCGCACAAAAGAAACGATCCGGAGTTAACAATCTCCTAGTTCCAGGCTTTTAAGCTGGCTTAGCTCTCCTCCAACTTTCAGTATGGTTCGAATACTAAACCAAGCTACCTAGTAGGACAAGGCTTTTAAGCTAGCTCAGCTCAGTATGGTTCGAATACTAAACCAAGCTACCTAGTAGGACAAATATTCAGGACCGACTCTCTTGGCTACGTCTGTATTCCTAGCTCTCCGGCCAAAGTGCCATGCTCTTGCAGAGTCATGCGCAACATGTCCAAGCTCTCGAGCCATACGTCCATGAAACCGCGAGAGTTGGCTCTGAATACCATTTGTAACACCCTAGACACAGCACACGGCACAGACCCACTCTACCGAGGGGTGGGCCCCACCTACGTAGCAACCCGCTTGCGCTTTCGTTATCGTTTCGCACAAAACGGTTAACCAAAGATTACTACGCGTCCTTGACCTGGCTATTTAAGCTGGTTTGACGAACTTAGAATTCACGATAGGGTACTAAACTTCTGGCTACACAGTATTTTCTGCAGCTACAGTACTCGTCGCTGCAGTACCGGATTCAGCCTAGCCCAATTAAGCATTATAGCTACAATAGCCCGGCCCACCGCAATTCGGCCCATGAGCTGGGTCTCACATCCACGCACTCTCAATGGTTCGACGTCCTCGTCGAGCTATCGAACCAGCTTACCCATACGGGACAAATGTTCATTCCCAGCTCCCCGGCCCAAGTGTCATGCTCTTGCGGAGCCATGCGCAGCCTGTCTAAGCTCCCGAGCCATACGTCCATGAAACCGCGAGAGTTGGCTCTTAATACCATTTGTAACACCCAGACCCAGCACACGGCACAGGCCCCACTCTACCGAGGGGTGGGCCCCACCTACGTAGCAACCCGCTCGCGTTTTCGTCCTCGCTTCACGCAAAACGGTTAACCGAAGGTTACTACGCGTCCTTAGCCTGACTATTTAAGCTGGTTCGACGAACTCAGAATTCACGATATGGCACTAAACTTCTGGCTGCACAGTGTTTTCTGCAGCTACAGTACTCATCGCTACAATAACCCGAATTCAGCCCGGCCCAATTCAGCGTTATAGCTACAGTACCCAGCCCAACCGCAATTCGGCCCTGAGCTGGGTCTCAGAAGGCTTCCCGTGAAGTTGTTGTTGGATAGGTGCAGTGACATTAGTGAAGACATAGAGTTTATCTTGGTTGGCACTTCTCCAAACAAATTATTGCTAGACAAATCCAAGAATCGTAGGTAAGGATAGTTCCAAATGCAACCTGGGAGCTCTCCAAGTAGTTGGTTGTTGGACAGATCCAAGATTTGCAAACTACTATTTATGAGTCGACATAAAGTGGGCAACTCCATGCCATTGAGATTAGAAATGCTACTTGTGAGCTTATTGTCAGACAAAATGAGATATCTGAGATTTGGGAGAATTGATATAGATGCAGGAAGCTCGCCCTCAAGATGATTGGTGCTGATGTCAATGGATACCACCAAAAATGAGAAGTTACCGATTTGCAGTGGTATCGTTCCAGTAAAGTGATTCTCAAGTCCAGATATTCTAAGTTTGCCAGGTTTTCCAACTCTTTTGGGATTGAGCCAACAAAACTGTTGCCAAAGAGGGAGAGAATCTGAAGGTTCATGGAGTTCGCGATCTGCGTTGGGATGCTTCCGTTGAACAAGTTGTCAGACAAGTCAAGCACGAGTAGCTCCGTGCAGTTTGTAAATAACTCCGGCGGAATGGCCCCGCTGAGATTATTTCCGTTTAAATAGAAGGCTTCTATTCCTTGCATCTTGGCAAAAGACGTTGGTAAACATCCATGCAACTGGTTCTCTGATAAGTCCATCAAAACGAGGCCGGTAAGGTTCCCCAACTCCGCTGGGATGATTCCATGGAACGAGTTATCAGACAAGTCGAGGATGAAGAGCTCCGTGCAGTTTGTAAATAACTCTGGCGGAATGACCCCACCGAGATTATTCCTGTTTAAACTGAAGTATTTTATGCTTTGCAACTTGGCAAAAGACGGTAAAGTTCCATGCAACTGATTCTGTGATAAGTACATGTAATTGAGGCTGGTAAGGTTCCCCAACTCGGCTGGAAGAGTTGAAAACAAACCAGCATTAAATATTTCAAGCGACTCTAGCATTTGAAGTTTCCCGAGTGATGCTGGGATCGATCCACCAAGCAAGTTGTTTGATAGACTAAGAATACGCAATCTAGGTATCATCCCCAGCTCTTCTGGGACTCCAGCAGTGAGATTATTTGTATCAAGATCTAGTTCCCTGAGCTTTCGGAGCCTTGAAAGTGAACGTGGTATTGCACCAGAGAATCCATTATATGACAGATTCAAATAGCTTAATCTCGGGACCGTCTCTGGCAGTGAGCCTGGTATATGTCCCAGGAAGGAATTAGATGATAAATCAAGTGATCTCATCCACGTGCAGTTGAGGATAAACTGGGGGAAGGTGCCGTCAAGACTATTGTTCCTTAAAGATAAGAATTTCAAACTGGGCATAGGTAAAAACCTGGCAGATTCTGGGTTGAACAAGTGGTTGTTACCGAGATCAAGATGGGCGATCATAGGGAGCTTACTGAGTTGGTAGGGGATGGCACCACTGAGACTGTTGCTGTTCAAGTCAAGAAAGGTGAGAGTGAGCAACATGGACAGGTTCGCCGGGATGGTACCAAAAAGGTGATTGTTGCTGAGGTCAAGCCTGGTGAGATTCTGGAACGTGGTGGAGTAGAAGGCATCAAGCTTGCCGTTGATCCCTGCACTGCGAAGGCGGAGCGCAGTGACGTGGCCGGCACCGTCGCAGGCGACGCCGAACCAAGAGCAGATTGAATTGGCAGGCGACCACGAGGACAGGGAGCTGGCTCCAACCAGGGTGGATTTCCATCGGAGAAGTGCATCTGCTTCTGGGTTGATGGCAATGGCTGGGCATATTAGCACAAAAAAATGAGATCTGGAGGATTAGCTGTGGTTCCATGGTCAAGGTTTGTTTTAGGTTGAAGGTGATAAGTTGCAGTGGATTGCATGTATCTCTGCACCTTAATTTGGAAATAGCCACAAGGCTTATAGAAGAAGAGATTTTAGAAGAAGGAAATAACTCACTCTTCTCTGAAAAAGATGGAACGTTCAGCCTCACTTGACCGGCAATTTTAGATAGATGACCATTAGTCAGCAGTCGTCCACTAATCCACCAAGGAAGTGCTGATGCAGCATATACCATAATTAGTGCACTACTGGAAGACTAAACCCCCCATCTCGGTATTCCACGTCAACTTCATAATCATCGCTCACTTAAGTGTCAACCTTGCTCCATTCTAAAATATAAGGTATTTAAGTATTTAAAATTTATCCTAAATTGTACTCCCACTTTCCCAAATTAAATAAACTTCTAGAGACATTCTTAATTTTGATCAAAATTAAAAAAAAAAAGAGCACCAATATTTATGGCACCAAATTAGTATCTAGATGCATCATGAAATATATTTTCATAATATACTTATTTGGTGTCATGTTGTTATCTTTTTTATATAAAGCTGGTCAAACTTAAGATAGTCTGACTTAGGGTCACTACAAGAATTGATTTATTTTGAGAGGGAGTAAGATAGATTTAAGTGAAATCACCGCCAACTCAATTTTAAAAAGAACATTTAATGCATACCTACAATTGGTATTGGTATCTAATTGCCAACCATTTTCACACGATTAAGGGAGTTATCTGCATCATTTATTTTTACCCCAATAATTTGTCCTAAAATTTCTAGAATTCATTATATTTCAGGACGGAAGAAGTAAAATAAATTGTAACTTATTTTTTCACATCTATGGAAAGAAATTGGCAAGTGCAATTTTGTGATAGCACGACATATGCAAGTAAGCATTGACTGATAGATTTAATAGGACTTGGACTACTACATGTTAAATTTAAATCAAATTAACTCCCAAGTCCTATAAAGCGTTGTAATATCGTATTTGAAATCGACTAAAAAGTTGACTAAGTTTGTGGTTTTTGCGTGCACCAGTTGTAAAGTTGAGATTGACAAAAGTCATGCCACATGCGTGCACCTCTGCCACTGCTGAGCCGAGGCATGTAATACGTATCGAAACAACGTGTGGTGCGTGTTCGATCCTCGAGGTCCAAGGGTAGATGACCATCAGTCAGCAGTCGTCCACTGATCCACCATGGAAGTGCTGATGCAGCATATCATCCAGAGACCTTCTGTAACTTTTAGGGACCTAACTGTAATTCTTAGCCCACCGAAGAAAATTATGTAAACAACCACCTTCGTCCTCTACTATCTACTACCCAAAAAAAAGGTAGCAAGGGCCACGTGTTACAGTCTGATAGATGATGTTTCATCAAGTGTGATAAGACTGAGTGCACAATGTCATCCCATGTGGCGCCAATGCCATGACTTAGCCGACATCATCAACCGAAGATCAACTGCTACGATTCAAATAATATACTCCCACGAAACATCAGTGTTCAAGTGCCGCGAACAGCAGAGCACGACCACTCAAAAGAACCAGGGCACTGACAAAAGACTAGCCACCACGGGGTATATTTAGGTACAGGTAACAGGGCATGTTTTGCCTTCAGGGAAGCAAGAAAAAACTTGACTGCTTATAAACCGCATCCACAAAGGATCAATATGAAGGTTTTTTATGCAAGGTAAATTCTAGCATCAAATACATAGGGCTTTACACATGCAAGAGCTATAGATCATTCCAGTACCATCTCGACATTCTACTTAGTCCACGTCGACTTCCTCATCATCAGCCTCGTACTAGGAAACAGACAAAACAAATTGTGAGCATATTGTTTAGCAGATCTACAAAAGAAAATGAGGAACTAGTTTTGAATGTGTAGTCAGTCTGATCGCACGTGCAAGGTTTGTCATTTTCAACAGGATGCAAATTCATTTTTATCTATTCTTCGAAGGACGTAGGATGCAAGGTTAGTCACCTGCTCGTAAGTATTAACCGCTGGTGGTGGTTGTGGGGGCATAACAGGCAACCTAGTTTCGTCATCAGCATCATTTTCTATTGATGCGGTTATCGGATCATGTCTATCCTCCAGTTCAACAGCTTCAAACAGATCATCCACAGCATGAGCAGCCATACCAGTGGAGGGCAAAACATGTTTGGCTGGAGATTCTTTGACCTGTAAGTTTAAAAATATCTACTCAATAGAAGTTTGAACTCATACTACGCACAGTCCGAATCATGTCAACGGTCATGAAGCTAACAGGACCGATGACAAAGGAAGACTATACAATTTTATATATTGCTACCACTTGTTAAGATGTTTTAATGGGTAAGCAAGAGTAAACAGAGCAATGAGGGTCAACCTTAAACTTCACTAGTTCATGTTGTGGCTTAGAATGAAAATAAGAGCATATGCATATAAATAGGATGATGTCCATGTTATACCAGCCAGCTATGAGAACATGATATAGATAATATCATAAAATGGAGTTAGCACATGAGAAATATTGCACCTTGTCAGTGTTGGCTGAGGGAACAAAATTGCCTATCTTATCCTTTTCATCTTCCCACAGTTTCTTCTTCAAATACAAAGATTTTGTTGGCTCAGTCCCCTTGCTTGGTTTTTCAAATTCTGCAATAGTACCTTCTGACCTATATTTATCTGGCCTAGTTGTGTCAGAGTCTCGCTCTCTTCTTTTCTTCACTGAAAAGGACAAGATTAGACGTGAGTACATAATTGATAGGAAGACATATCTTTAAACACAGCAAGAAATGTTGCTGAGACGTAAATGGGAAAAAAAAAAACTCTCCCTTGTCAAAGAATATGATTCATTTGGACAAGTTCAGATGTTATACTTTGAAAGTACTCAAATTCTAAAATATCAAATTTTCAAATGAAGGGAACACTTTATTAAGTGTTTCTATAAAAGGGTAGCCAACTAATCATATCAGCTCCAATGTTTGAAGTTCAACAGAGGAAGGATTAGCTTAGACTCCAAGAAATAAATACATTGACAACAACCGAAGGAGAAACGGATGCTATTTAAGAAGATTCATTCGCATCATACTAATGTCAACCTTAAGACAACATCATCACTGTACACTCTTCAGAGACAGAGACTAAGCTATACCCACCAGCTTTCGCTTCTTCACTTGTTGAGTATGGTATTGATCTCTTCTTAGCTGTAGCAGCATTGGGGCTCCTTTCATAAGGACCATTTGGATCTTCATCAACATTGATACTGGAAACTTCTTCATTAGCACCACGCTTCAGAATATCTGAAGCAAGCAAATCACCAAGTCTCTCAAAACGAGCTTGTGACCTGCACAATTCCATTTAATTAATAATAATCATTAATTCATAATCATGTGGATATAGACATGAACTGGTGCAGCAAGACAGGACAAAAATGTTTTCCAAATTGTTAAGCTGAAAAGTGATGAAAGCACAATGTACCTTTTCAATTCTTCCTGTGCTTTCAAAAAGCGAGCATGGGCTTTAATGAACTTTTTCATTTTTGAGGTCATCCTACATTGGAAATTTAAAAAAAAACATGACAACTATATACTTGAAGACACCATGGAGCTAAACAAAAGAGGCACCCTATTGTGTAAGTACCTGTGGCATTCCTCTTTCTCCTTCCTTAGCTGCAGATCAAGATCATTTACTCTGCTAGAAATCTTGCGCACTTCAGCATTCTTCTCATCCAAAATTATCTATGGAAGGAATAGTTAATATGACCATCGAGTTTGGATTTACACAGGATAAAGCTATTTTAAAGGATAGGTGTTGAATTGTGAAGATTCAGATTAAAAGAGTACATGGCCAATGACAACTTGTAGGATTTAGAAAGTAAAAGAAACATTATCAGCATATAAAGCATGTAAATAAAGACACTAAGAAGAACTGTTATGCTAATGCTCTAACCTAGTACTCCATCAAAATGTTTAAACCATTATGGACATTGCGAAGCAAGGAACACACAGAAACTTTTACAAATTACTGCTCCATCAAAATGTTTAAACCATTATGGACATTGAATATAAGTTTAAACCATCAGGACACCAAATACTCTTCATCAGTCAATGAGAATAGTTATTGCAATCAGCACCGAGCAAATCAAGCCATTAAAGCATGATTGATGATGAATGGTCAGTGTCCCACAATATGAACAGAATGGTTGAGCTTACAACGGAAAATAGGCAAGTGTTATAAATTGCAATTACAAAGTCCTATATACATCAATTTTCTAGCCAGTACACTAGTGCAAAAAGAAAAGTAACAAAATACCTAAATCTGACCACACACACACCACCACCACCACCACCACCAATTACCCATAGAAACATCAACTAAAAACTGACATGGTTTACCAGCATGCAATATACGATAGTATAAGTAGAGACTGTCAAAACTAACCTCCAAGTGAGATTTATCATCGCGCAAAAGTTCCATATCCATTTGTTTCAGCTGCAGAATAATCTTACTTTTAATTATACAGTGGCAGGGTGTGCTAAAAGGTGACATGCAGCTATACATTGTATAATGCATCAGACCTGTATTTCGTGATCCTCTTTATCATCACCACTTAAGAGTGTCTCCCTTTTTCTATCATCGTTATTGTCAGAGACACTCAAACTCCTAGATGAGTTAGTTTCTCCATCATCAGGCTTCTTCTCATGCCTCCTTTCACTGAGAGAGGGGAGGTTATAAAGTGGAAAGGTAAGCTACAATATCAACATTTATGTTCCATATTTCACATATTCAACGCAGGTCAGGAACCCAAAACATCAGTAAGATTTCAGAGGTACATAGGTAACATATTCTATTCAGAAAATTTTATCAGAAGAAGCAATTATATTTGTAACAAGCAGATTTTAGTAATTGTTGACATAAAATAAAGCATACAATGTGCTTGCACGTTCTCTAGGGGCACATCTAGCATGCTTATGCCAATACAATGAATACATATAATATGGTGAATAAATGCCACAACTGTGAGTTTGCAAGAATATTAAAATAATGGTTTCAGAGAGGATGCTTTAACATAGTATTCAATGATAAAGGTTTTTAGTTATTTTTAACATAGTATTCAATGATAAAGGTTTGTAGTTATTTGAGCTCCAGATCCATAGTTAACAGAAATGAGGAAATTGCATCACATAAACAAGGCAGATAACAAAGAGATAATAGATAGTCATAAATAAAGAATCGATAATTTGAGCAGCAGACACAGATGTGTTACATGTGTAAAAGCATATATTTACAAATGAATGACTTATCATATATTAAATGAATTGCATACCTCTTCCTACTGGGAGACCGTGAATAGCTAGATTCTGCAAGTAAAATTTCAGTTTTAATAACTTATACGCCATCGGACATGGAATTCAATAGGAATCTAATAAAAGTGACAGGTCTGGATTTAAAATAAGAAGGCCGTAATTACCCCTTTCTTGGGAATTTGGTCTTCGGTCATGAAGGGAACGATGGCCCCTGGAATCTCTGTCAGGGGAATGCCTCCTATGAGGCGAGCGCCTCCTATCAAACCTATCTCTGAAGTCACCACCTCTATAATCTCTTCTCCCTAGAAGCCAGGATAGAGAAAAATTTATACAAGGATATATGAAGCTGAACGAAAAATGTATCAATATGAACTTATGGAGATAGGTCACCCATAAGCCTGTAACCTTACCACAGCCTTTGAGCTACAAGATAATTCAATGCACAATAAGTAGAAGGGTCTCCAGGATAATACCACTAGCCACAATAAAGTAGGGCTGAAAATTAACGCCATGGGTAAATACCAAAGTATGGTATGAAACCACTGACGTACCATTAAGATGATACCAAACTCATAATGTTGATTGTTGGAAATCAAATTGATGAAGCACCATGAACAACATCACATAACAATTACGCATGACAAGTTGAGGTCTTCTATAATCCCAATATCATCACAATATAAATCTACTATCATTTGTCCAGATATCTTCCGCGGCGACTTGCAAGAATAACAATAACTTGCAATTACCAGTGAGAATAACACTTCCCAATGAACTAACTGATGCACAACATTCAAGGGTATGTGGCTCAATTAACCATTAAAGCTGCTAAGCACATGACCATGGCACATCAAATGTATTATAGACATCATTCAGTGGAGTCATCATCCAAGATACTGATATGCCAACCTTCTTGATATAGGGACAAGCATTACAGTCACAATAAATTGTTGAAATGCCAACTGAAGAATCTATATAAAGGTCATCTTATCCTCTGGCAGCAGTTGAATCTAATAATCTGCTCAGGAGTCTGCTAATTTGAATGGTAGTTAAATCAAAAGGCAACCAGTAAGAATGCCGCCTAATTCTGCAGACTGCAACAAGCTTCCACTTGTTAGAATTATTTTCTATCTGCAGCAACTGAGGTTGAATTCAAGCACAAATTTAATAAAACACACAAGCACTTGATACAAAACATAGAGAACATGGTACTACAAAATCATGGAGCAAAAATAAAGTTCCACTTGAACCACAATGTCCAGAGGTAAATTTGTTACCCGGAAACCTGTTTCTCCCCCCACCCTTTTTTTTTGCCAAATGAGACACCCAGCACCAGTGTCATTATGACACCATGTTGGATTCCAGGTGCAATTTGGCGTGTCCCAAAAAAATCTGCTAATTCAGACACCTGCACCTAAATCAGACACTGATACCCAGACCCATGTGGGCCATGTCCATGTAACCCCTTAAAGCTCCAAAGATGGTCATCCATAAATGATTCAAGTACATGTATTCATTCTTTGGCCAGTCACTATCCTGGCTAAATTAACCTAATTCATCCCTTCTGAAATAATAGATATAGATATTCATATCAGCGACTTGGCATGTATCACTTTTCCTTTTTTGTTGCATGGCACAGCAATGTATCGTACCATCCACCATGACATTTCTTCTCCATCTAATAAATCGAATGGGCCCATACCATTGTTCTTCCCAAACAGATAGATCACATGGATTACATGGGCAACCATCCACGGCAGGGTGCAGAATTCGTGACATCTACAACTAAACCTACCAATAAAACAATACGAGGAACAGAATTTGCAAGAAAATTTCATACAACCAAACCACCCGATTTACCACGAACGCTACACCACCAGGGGATCCCGATCTCATAAGAGGTTAAACATTCAACTAGTAGAAAAAAAAAACGTGCGAGAGGGTAATGGGGGCACGAGAAAAGGCTGTGTATACCGGCGCGGGGCGGGAACGAGGTGCGGGAACCGGGGAACCGGCGGAGCTCGGCGTGCCCGTGCGCGAAGCTGCAGGTGTCGCGGGAACAGCCGCCGCGCTGCCACAGCGCGCACAGCTTCGTCTTGTACGCCGGCCCGCGGCGCGGCGGGCCCAGCATCCCGGGCGGCGGCCGATCCCCGCGCTCGCGGCCCGGAAATTCGCGCTCAACCGATCGATCGCGCATGGCGTGAGTAGGGTTTCGAGGGGAGGAGGAGCAAAGCCCTAGGCGAGTGGATCAGTGGAGGGGCCGAGGAAGGGTAAGAGGAGAAGCGTTTTTTTCTTTTTTTTGATAAACGTATCTGTATTACTCAGGTAAGGAAAACGTACACATACGCAAATGCATACAGATACGAGGGTACAGGAAACAGAGACAGCTGTCCTATCAGTTTTGCACAGAGGCCCCTAAAGAATAGAAAATCACAAGAAGCTCCCTGGCCACCGTGCTCGCCGACGGACGCCGCCACCTTCCATCTCCGGCGTTGGGAACTCCCGCCGCCGCCCAGATCTGGAGGAACTCCATCGCATGAAGGCTTTTAACGAGATGCAGTAGTCGCCCAATACTGAGGCCGGGACAATTTTGTTGTTGAAGAAAAGTCGGTCGGGGACGCACCCCAAGCTCCTCAGATCTTGAATCGAAGCTCGCCGTCGACAGGCGCCGAAGGGGGAGTCGAGCTCGATCCACACGCCCGTAGTCCGCAACACCCACAACCATCTCTGCACCCATGAGGAAGCGCGCCACCAGCACTGTCGCCTCCCTGAGACGATAGATCAGCCGAGCGCGCGGACTCCTGTACAAGCCTCGCCGACCTCGTCGTTGGCGCCGGAGGAAAACGCCACCGGTGCGAGGAAGGGGTCGGGAGGATTTATTCAACAACGCCGTCGTCACCTCCTCCTCGCCGACGGCGCCTATAAAGACAAGCCGCAGAGGAACGCCGCCCTCCCGACAAACCCTAGCTCCACCATCAACCGACGGCAAGCAAACCCTAGACCTAGGACTCGATCCTAATCTATATACACCCGCACGGCGATACCCCCCGCCATCCTCCCTTTCCAGCACCGAACCGGTGACTGGAGAAGAAGGAGGATGGCGAAATCGGCGCCGAAAAACTGTCACCTCCTTTTCGCCCTTTGGTACTGTAGCAGAGGAAAGGGGAAGGAGCGTGAGTGGGTTGGTTTTTTCCACAATCACGTTTCTTGGGCAATAAGACGAGAAGCGTTGATGGCCTACGGTCTAGGTAATGCCGTCCGGAAGGGCAGTCAGGCAGCAGGAGAACCGCGGCGGCGGACGATAACGAGATTTGCCTCTGACCCTTGGGCCCTGGCTGTGCACCCTCAAGAAAATGGATTACTTGCATGATAGATCTCGACAGATTTGACACTTAGCACACTATTAACATTTTTAATTTTTTATTTACCTCAATTTTTCTATTTAATTTGACATTTTACTTTGATTCGTAAATTTTCTTATTCTCTTTAACTCATTTTCATATTTTTTTCTCTTTATTTATAACTCATTTTCTATTTTCTAGCACCGGGAAATATTGACCCTAGGCTTATTCATACCCTTAGATCGATGTACGATGAAGTTTTGTTACATTACATGAATTTGCATTAGTTTGAGGCAATCTCTGTGAGGATGTATACGACGAAAGATATAAGTAGATGTTTAAGTTCACGTATTTTATTCCCTATATACTAATATCATAAGCTTTTGCATGCCCATATTGTAATCACATTATGACACAAAAATGGATTTCAGCTTTCAAGGATAAAGGGCGCAAATGAGGGCTTGTTTGGTGTATCACCAACAATGCAAGATTTTCAGTTTTAGAGTTTATAGAATAAAATAAACCGTTTAAACATCACTGTTTTATACAAAAGAAAGAATAACCAAATTTCTCATTCTCATATCTTTGATGTGTCTATAGCTCCAAATGTAAGACTCCTTTGAGAAAAAAAAAAATCGATCCGCGGGGGTAAGACAGCCCGGGCATTGTGCTTAAGAAGAAGACCTTCTCACGCAGGTCGAGAAAACCCCTAAACCTCTGCCCCACCCATACACAGCGGCACTGCAGCTCCTGTGAGACTGGACTGGCCTTAGACCTGTGCTTTGGCGTAGTGCAGACGAGGGGATTTTTTCAACGCGTAGATAAACTACGCCTCCTCCGGCCAATAAATCTGCCCCAAGGGGGTTCGAACTCTGGCCGACAGGATGCAAAGCGCACAGCCAGACCAACTGGTCTAGCGTTCGCTTGTGACTTCTTTGAGCTAAGGATGACAAGCTTTCGAATTTGTTACTGTCAGAGCTGTAATCCCTTCAATTCCATAATTCTTGGTTTTGATAGCGATGTGATCTCCAAATTGTAGCTTTGGCTATGATTTTTTTATATACGAAGAAGTAGAAAAATATTAAAATGTCTTTTAAGACCAATCTATGCATGTTGTCATAGTGTCTTTAAATTATATATTGTAATAATAATCGATAATCAAAATTTTAAAGTTTGAGCTCAAAGTTGTCCAAAGCAACAAGAATTATAGAACTCAAGGGAGCATTGATTTAGAGGTGTTTTAAGAACCACTAATTTTGAGGTATGACGGAACCATATCATAAACCTATGGATATCAATCAAGATACGTATGTAAATCTACATGTATGCTATTCTCACCAAAAAAAAAACATTACATGTATGCTAACATATTTCCTCTTTAAAATGGATTTTTCTTTACAACAAAAAGATCAGTATCTCATCGTTAATCGTTAGAACGTGAACTATCTGAATGGCCATCAATAACAGCAGGGAACTGTTGCTTCTGTAGGATTGACGGGAACGTAGGGTTGCCATTGCCACTGCTTCGTGATTTATTTGTACCCTTCTTCTGTGATGCCCCAACTTCCTTGCATGCCTTATCTAGCATCACCAAGAAATCTCTTACAATCACAAACAACCGGAAACCGTCATCTTTAGAGTCATTTCCATGGAAATATCGTATTGTTTTCTTCACTAATGATCTCAACCTCTTCTCTTCTTTCATCAAAAAATTTGTCTCGTTATCTGCACGTTCCACAAAACATTCCAATGAGCGTCGGAATCCACTCGTCTCTTCTATTGTTGCAATTTCATTCAGGAACTCCTTTGATTTCAGTAACTCTTGTCTGAGGGTTACCACAGTGGCAAACAAAGGTTCAGCATCTAGTGCGGCTACCCTCTTGACATTGTCCATCTCACCACTAAGTCCTGATACAATGCTAAGTCCACGGTTGGAGTAGTAATCGCCATCCTCTTCAAGAGATCCATTGGAAGTGTCATCTGAAGTACTACGAGTTGGACTTCTTCCACTTTCCATGGCTAACCTTGCTTCACGAACACCTTCAGACCGAATAATCTCTTTAACAACAAAGTGCAGCAATGTGGTCTTACCATCAGCACCCTTGACATCTGATAACTTCAGAAGAGTGTCAAGCTTGAATGCATTAGCACCACCACGGAAGGTCCCATCATTCAAACGGTTTCCGGTTTTGAGAACAGCTTCTAGCAACTTCAGAAAAAGGCGGTGCTTTAGTTCCCCACAAGCAGCCTACCAACAAATAGATAAAGTATAACTGTTAGTACTTGTTTTTCCCTTTTTGCAGATTTGACACAACTGTTGTAAGGTAGATTACCTCCAATTGGTGGAATGAATCCCTGAGACTTGAAGCATCTTCTTGCAAGGAGGACATGAAAAGCAAAGTGTCAACCCTCTTGAAAGCAAAAGGAGTATCAATTAGTGCCTTCATCACTTGTTCTGCAAGGCCTAGCTGCGAGAAATCCCCATTATAAAGCCTGAGCTTCTGCTCCTCCTCATCAGTTGGCTTCATTCTCAAGATTGTCTCAAGAAGCACCCTAGGAAGTTCATTCCCTTGTGAACAGGATGAGATGAAAATAATGTCAGAAAATTTGATGGCACTGTAGGAGCACCAGAACACAAGTCTATTAAGATTAAATGAGAAGTATACAAAAAGGATCCTCATCTGGGAGGCTGGTGAATCGACATGAGAGAGCCAAAAAAAGGCCACAAGAAGAAGAAGCAGAACAACTCCCAAATGCAAACAAGATACAACATCAGAAAATCAAATATTGAGGTCTCTACAGTGGACCATCTCGATAAATAAAATGCATATTCTATAAGGCTAACTGATACGTTTCTGTCTTTCAGATTCATGTTGATGGCAGTAGATAAACAAAAGTAACAGCAGAATATATATTCTGAAGCAAAAATTTTCCTTGAGTCCTCCATAAATGAAATGAGACAAGCATAAGGCACTAAAATAGAATGTCCAACATGAAGTAGATAGAAAAACCTGCCTGCTACATAGTCAAGCAAAGTTCATGTTATACACAAATGGTTAGCTTAAAAAAGGCAGTGAGTGACCAATATGTGATCATCAGCAGAGTTTCTAAAAATACACTTATAAGTGTATTGTCGTCTAAGTTCACGTAAATGTCTTGCATCTAGATTCTAGATATATATTGAAGAGGCTTTTATTCTCAATCCAATTAAGTAAGCTACAAGGGAAAATTGATAATACCTTCTTCTGAATAAACTTTAAAAAAGTTAGTGACCACTGTACAATTCATCAGCAAAATTTTCTAAAAAAACTAATTTTAAGTGTATAAAAAAAGTTAGTGACCACTGTACAATTCATCAGCAAAGTTTTCTAAAAGAAAACTCATACTTAGGTGTATGTCAACAGTGATCTAAGTCTGTGCAAATGGCTTGGCTTATAATTAAGAGATATACTTAAGGGCAATTTTTTTCTCAAATACAAGTAAGCTACATGGGCAAATCGATATCGGCTTCTTGTGAATAAACATCTACCTTCAATAAGAGCGTCATGAATGTCTTGTACCCTGATATTCATTGCCTTAAAAACAACTGCCAGGTTGCATGATTTCTTAACATTGAGAAGAGAAATGTGCTGAGATGCAGGACCCGTAGAGGGGAGTTCCTTATCCTTGAGGTTATTTCCGTTGCCACCACTATAACCAAACAATTCCTCTATCATATCCTCATTAACACTGCAAAATCAAATTGTGAAAATAAGCACTCTGCAGACAGAGTGTATTAAGAGTTTATTTATTGCTAATAGTAACACTTACTGAAAAGAACCGAATTTGATATCATGCCATGCCATTGACTGATCAGGATTAGCAAGAACTTTGTCCCAATAGAAAGGTCGAAGCTTGGCTCTTGGAGCATTAACTTCTGCTTCGGATGATTCGCTGGTCTGCTCACTGGCAGATGATCCTTCAGAACGACTTGACTCAACAGGTGACAGCTGAGCAAGTCTTGCTTTAGAACCTCTGGGAGGTCCAGGTGGGGGCAGAGGAGCCTTCTTGATTGGAGGTGGCAAAGGTGGAGGAGGTGGAGGTGGCATCGGTTTAGGAGCATCACTTGTGACATTATTCTCTGGTGTTCCTCCAATCACTTCTGAAGATGGTGTGGCATCAATTGATCTTTTAAAACAGCATGAAAAGCACTGACCCATGCTTACTCCAGAATGACTTTGATTATCCTTGTGAAGTGGACTGGCAGGAACACAGGCATCGGGTGATGAACCTGAGAACAGAACGTTGCATGTTATAGTATTATACTAAAGAAGTAAGAACAATCCATCACAGGTTGACAAAGGGATACTGTCTCACCAGGCACATTAACCAACTGCATGTGAAGAAGAGGATGATCATCTCGTTGCTCTCCGACAGAGACCTTGTTCTTGTTGCATCCACAGCAGTAGAAAATTAGAAATGCAGCAATGAACGAGAATGCCGCTGTTGGAAGAACCACGATCAAGACTAATCTAACATAGTCTTTATGCTTCTCCAGAAGTGAAACTGGAGGCACTCCCCGATGCTTCTGTGCAGGTTTACTGTGATGAGGTTGTTTGGGATTTTCATTGTTGTGAGAGCTGGAAGGCGCATATGGTGTTTCTGTAACCGATTGAGGAGACTTCACTTCATCGCCAGAGGACATGGACGGCGCAAATTCTGGAGCCATGGAAGGAGCATCTCCAATTGAGTTGTCAGCCAAATGCCGTCTCACATAGGAGTTCGAACCAAGCAACAGCTGATGGCTCTCAAGGTAGGTTGCCAGTGAAAGACTGAATTCTTGTGGAATGCCCAAATCGAAGTAGTTTGCATGGATACAATCATAGGTACTGGATAATTTTTCAGGGGAAAGAAGAGATAGAAACTCCAGAAACAGCATTGCCTTCAAAGCATTCTTTGATGACTGACTCAATAGTTCATCTGAAGCAAATTGCAGTGAATTGCCCAATATTTCCTCTGCACCAACCATGTCTGGTAAGCAAATTGACCATATTCTATCCACCTGCATCCATCCAAGAACCATCCTACATCAGTCTACCTTTGCTAATGCCTCATTTTTTTTAACGCAATAATGCCTCATTTTCTTTTTCTTTTTTTTTGAACGCAATAATGCCTCATTTTCTTGGATCTTGCAGAAGAACAAAGTTCAATAGCAAATACTCCAACCAAAAGTACCCAGAATACAGAGAAAAACAAACTGACAATTGTTTGAAAAGCCCTGTCCCTGCATTCATTTGGTAAGTGAAGTACTTCGTGAATTTTGAATCCTTTTTTTTATTTTAAGTAGCAGGTCAGCAGCTAATTTCAAAGAAACAATTTTCGAGAACGCACAAGCATGCATTCCATGAATCAATTGCTACTGTCAAATGCTACGAAGAATACTGTCTGCATGGCTTACCAGATCCCCATTCAGAAGTGGCGCTGGAAGAGAAGTATACTGTCTCCACTGCAACAAGAAACGCTCCCAGCCCTCCTCCTCTGCCCCTACTACTTCTGATGGCTTGATCAATGCTGCAGCTGCCACCAACAGCAACACGAATCCTAAACTCCTCATCACTTGTCGCCTCCTATGAGCTCATTCTTCCTCTTCCTCTCGTCCACCAAGAAAAAGAAAAAAGATGGCACTTTTTCTGGTCTTTGTGGAGTGTAACAGACGGAGATTCCTTTGGCTGCCAAACTAGCTAGATTTGTCCTTAGAGACGGCCTGGGTTTTGTGAGGAGGTTTGCTAGTGTGAAGTGTCTAGAAGAGTCAAATCCCAACGCATTGATTAGCAACAAAGACTAGTGAGCTGAAATCAAGGTCACAGATGCTTTTACTTTGAGCGTCACAAGAGTTAGGCCGGATGGCACAAGGAGTCGGCCAATGGTAGAAGTAGAAGGAAATGTTGACTTGGGCACGCGCACCTGCATCTGCCTGCACCCAAGAAATAAAAAAGAACACATTTTTTTTATATGCTGTGGTCAGAATCTCCAGTGTTGTGGACTATTGGACGGTACAGATCCAGATTCAAATGCATTCTGTGCGTCATGATTCGAGCTCTAGCTTAGCTTCGTTTCTTGAAATCTTGCCAAACATTGTAAAAAGCTTTGACGTGTTGCTGGGTCTACTCCCGTGGAGGCGTGGAAGCCATGGCCGCTCCCCCTCAAGAGAATAGAAAAACGTAGTAGTAGTAGCTTGCAAGAGGGAAAGCCAAGAAGGCGTGTCTCACACCTGTCTCTGACCAACACGCGCGCGGGGAAGAAAGCGTCGGAAGGCAGTTGAGATGCGTGGGCGGGCGGGCGGCCAGGCATCCATCCACACGTCTGACGCCTCCCCTCGGTCGGCGCCACGGTGGGGCAATAGCAGCGTGCCCCGAGGGGGCCTACGACTTGAGGCCTGGCAACCCCCGCGTGCGCGAGGCCGGCCTCCATGGACCTGCTATCCTCGCCACCGGCGATGGACGCCCGCCGCATCCATCCCTTCGCCTTCTCGCCGCGGCGCCAAGCAAACAATGAAACAATACACACACACAAGAAGGAAAAGGGAAAAATGGAAAGGAAACGAAAGGAAAGAACGAGCGGCGTGGGCCGTAGGCCCATCGGGCCCTCGGAGAAATTAGGCAAGTGGGGCCCAGTGACATGGCCGCGCTGGCTGTCCATGGCTGCGAGTGAGAGCTGGGCTGAGCTGCCGTGCCGTGCGGAGCTGGGCTGAGCTGAGCTGCCGTGCCGTGCGGAGCTGGACTGTGCAGCAGACAGGAGCGCATCTCGCCTCTCGCGGCATCTGCGCATGTGGAAGCTGTGAAGAGGAGATGCTGCAATCCTGCAACAGAAGCCGGACGAAAAAAGAAAAAGGACGGCTCCGCCCAAGGGTCAAAGGGAGGAGTCGCCGCGCCGTCGCCCGCTGGTTCGATCCTTTGCGCGAGATCGAGCTTCCCCGGGTTGGGGTTGGGGTTGGGGCTGGCGACATCTGGGATCCGTCGTCTCTCCTCGTGTTCTTCAGCAGGTGAGGATTTACTCTTGTTGCGTGTGTATGTGTGTGTTGGGCCGGGGGTGGGTGGGGGGGGGGGGGGGGGGGGGGGGGGGGGGGGGGGCCAGGGGGGCGTTGATCTGCCTGGTTGTTTAAGGGCGTAATCGTACTGTTCTGTGGTTAGTTTAGGACCTCCGAAAGGTCGTAGCTTACTGTTGCGCTGAACTAGGATTCGGAATGCTTTGTGATTTGGCCTTCAGTGGGAAGAGGAATGGAGGATTCTGTGATGCTTGCTGATGATATTTTTGCTCTGGTTTCGGATTTTGAGGTGTTAATTTTGGTAGCCTCTGCTGAATGGTTCGTTAGAGCAAACTGAAATCCTAGCACTTAGCTGTGCTGCGTGGTACGCCTCAGATGGGGTGAGCAATATGGATGTCTCTCGTCTTAATAATGCTTGGTAGCTGGTCGGAATCACAATGAAATAGGGAGATGATTCCTGATAGAACTTGTTGGATATCGATATTAGGGATACCCAAAGTAAGGAAGTTAGCGTTCACGTTGACCCCGGATGGAGCAAGACTTGTTAAAAAGTCTCGTCCGACCCCAAGGCCGTGGGCTCCGTCTTACCCGACCCTAAGGCTGCGGGCTTCGTCTCGCCCGATCTCGAGGCCGCAGGGTCTCGTCCAAGGCCACAGGCTTCGTCTCGCCCGACCCCTTGGGTGCGGGCTCCGTCTCGCCCGACACTTGGGTACGGGCTTCGACTCGCCCGACCCCTCGGGTACGGGCTCCGTCTCGCCCGACCCCAAGGACGCGGGTTCCGTCTCGTTCGACGGGGACCCATACCGCCGCCAACCAGTCCAGGTCCAAGCGTATGGGCCTGGGTCAAAACTCTAACACCAGGGAAGAGATTGGCACGCCTCGATGTAACCCGTGGCCCTGAAAGGATACCTGAGGATTCACATCAAGAACAGCGTCGGGCGTGCCGGTACTATTCTGCCTAACCCTCGTACGAACGCTGACAGGCGCGTCAGTTCACCACGACGTCCGCCGGGACGGAATGGAACGCCATGACCAGCAGATGACGCTTGCGCATGGCTCCAATGACGAACAGGGCCGTGACGTGGAGCTGTACCTGTTGACATCTACAGGATCGGCGGGACCCGCATGAAGGAGAAGGACCCGATGATCATAGAGGCATTCCTCTCTCTCTCGTTCCTCTCCTTTTCCTCCTCTGTAACCCGTGCTTTCCCTTCGCCTATAAAAGGGGAAGCAGGGCGCCCCTACCAGGGGCCGGACCACGAGAAAAACACACAGGAGCATGACACGAGCACACGGCTGAGCAGTGGTCAAGCTCTCAGCACCCATTCACTCCTTCCACCAGAGACTTGAGATCCTCTCCCTCTCTCGCCTGTTTGTAGCCCCTACTGCAAACCAAGTGCCGGTAACACGAGCAGCAGCGAACTGGACATAGGGACGTTCCGCCCGAACCAGTATAAACCCTTGTGTCCTCCGACCTTATCCGAGCCAGACACGCAAATACAAATTTACTCGTCGGTGGTCCGAAAACAACGACAGTTGGCGCGCCAGGTAGGGGCCTTTTTACCCGTCTCGACGTCCACATCAGGCCTCGGATGGCTAGTCATGGTGTCAGCTGGGTCCTGGGCGCGCACGTGCGCTTTGGGAACCTAGACTTCATCATTTCGACGGAGGAAGAGTTGGCGCAAGTTCCCGCCGTCCACCAACCTCTCCACTCCGCTGGCCTCGACGCGATCGCCGAGGCGCTTGAGGAGCTACAGCTGCACGCACCGGAGGCCCGCGCCCCTAGGAGCGACCTGCTTCTCGGGTTCGATTACGGGAGGTTGGAGCGCCACCTGGGCGCCTTCCTGGGACCCCGACCGTCCTGGGAGGACTTGGGCTGGCTCACCTTCTCGTTCGCCAACATCATGACGCAGCTTGTTGGAGGAGAGCCGCTCTCCCCGGAATACCTCATCCGGAGCGCCCCGACAACGCTCCCGTTTGGTCTGCGCAACGCCGCAGAGACCGTTGGCCACCCTGTGGCGCAACGCACGCCCTCATCCTCTACGAACGACGGGTTCGTGGCGATGACCAAACATGTCGCGGAATCTTTCCACGACCTCCTCGCGGGAGAATTGGAGCCGCCCTCCGACTCTGACTCCAGCAGGGGGAGCGATCACCCCTCGCGTGAATGTTTCATGGCAGGTACCCTCGAGGGATACATCGAAAGCATCCCTGGGGCTACCCCAGCAGACGACCTCGATGACGAGGTCGAGGGGGACACAGGGGCCCCACCTTGCCTGCGGGTAGAGCAGTTGAGGGCGCGGCACCAAGAGCTCGACGAAGCACGACTCCAGCTCGAGAAGGAACGCACAGAGCTCTAGTGAGAGATCGAGCGCCACGGAGACGGTGGGCGTGCGCGTGCGCGTGCGCGTGCCATGGCCCGTGACATGAACCGGAGGATCATCGAGGACGATGAAGTCCTCCCACGCTTCACCTAGGCAAGCCAGAACGTCGCTGCCACAGCGGCCTTATTCCGAGGGCTTCCGGAGTCCACGACACCCAAGGATCGTCGGGCCCATCGCGAGATTCGTGCGCTACTCGAGCGTGCGGCGGCGCAGCAGGGCAGGAGCTCGCTGTCCCGAGGCCGCCGTCGAAGGCCTGGACGGGACGGGGCGGCTTGATTCCGCCGGCTCTAGGGGCGTGTCCTCCCCTTCCTGCCTCGTGACATGCCACGGGAAGGGCCCCGCCTACGACGAAGGCGGGTCCTCGTCCCCGGCGGCCAGGTCATCCCACGGGATGGGCGACATGGAGTCGTCATACTCTTCTTCTTCCTCCTCTTCTTTCGACGAGCCCTGACACCGCTTCCCTCGCTGCAGCTTCGCTTGCAGCTTTGACCGTCGTTTCTTCACCTCGTCGTTCTTCTTCTTCCTTTGTTCATCCGCGACACGGTTCGCCGCCCTCACGGCCGTTGAAAGCTCTAGTTTGGTTTTGGTGAATTGATGAAACCCTAAGTGCTAACCTAGTTTATCAAGTGATCATGACATAGGTAGCACACTTCAAGTAGAGAAGCTAATGAAGATCATAGCATGACAATGGTGATGGCATGGCGATGATCAAGGGCTTAAACTTGAAATGAAGAAAGAGAAAAACAAAAAGCTCAAGGCAAAGGTATAAACCATAGGAGCTATTTTGTTTTAAGTGATCAAGACACTTAGAGAGTGCGATCACATTTAGGTTTGATAGCCGTACTATTAAGAGGGGTGAAACTCGTATCGGAATGCGGTTATCAAAGTGCCACTAGATGCTCTAACTCATTGCATATGCATTTAGGATCTAGTGGAGTGTTAACACCCTTGAAAATATTTGTGAAAATATGCTAACACATGTGCACAAGGTGTTTGTAGGGTTGAGATGGGTTTGGGTCCCTCTCTCCCTCCCGCCTCGCAAGCTCGGCGGGATTCGACGCTTTTGGAAAAATGAAATGTCTATTTTCTATTGCGCCGGATGCAAAATTCTTGGTGGTTGGCACATTGGAGCAAGGGTGAAGAAGTTAGAGTTGAAATGGAGTTGGTCGAAATGATGCTGGCGTCGGTCTACTGACCGGACGCTGGGTCACTCAGCGACCGAACGCTGAAAGGCTGCGTCCGGTCGAGCTGTCAGACGGCACAGTAGGTAGGGTTGAGCACCGGACGCTGGTCTGCGTCCGGTCAAGGTGGACCGGACGCGTCCGGTCGGAAAAACATGCCTCGGGGAGCTTACTGGAAACGACCGGACGCTGGGGCTTTAGCGTCCGGTCAGTTTTACCGGAGCGTCCGGTCAGCTTCGTAGCCGTTGGAATCTGACGAACAGCGTTTGAAGGGGATGACACGTGGCGTCCATCGGGCGACCGGACGCTAAGGGCCAGCGTCCGGTCAGTTTGACCGGAGCGTCCGGTCAGAGCGCGTTTTGCCCAATGAAGGGGTATAACGGCTCTATTTGTTGGGGGCTCTACATATAGCCCCATGGCCGGCTCAAGGGAGAACTCTTGCACATTTTCATTGACATAGCAACCTTGTGAGCCTAGCTCAAGGACTCCCACTCATCTACATCATTGATTCATCATCATAGTGAGATTGGGAGTGATCCAAGTGCATTGCTTGAGTGATTGCATCTAGAGGCACTTAGTGATCGTGTTTCGCTGCGGATTTCGCTTGTTACTCTTGGTGGTTGCCGCCACCTAGACGGCTTGGAGCAGCGAGGATCGTCGAGCGGAGGTGGTGATTGTCTCCGGCTCCGATCGTGGTGATTGTGAGGGGTTCTTGACCTTTCCCCGGCGGAGCGCCAAAAGATACTCTAGTGGATTGCTCGTGGCTTGTGTGATCCTCATCTTGTGTTGGTTGTGCGGCACCCTATTGAGGGTTTGGCGTGTGAAGCCAATTAGCGTGTGAACCTCCAAGTGAGTGAATCGCCACAACGAGGAGTAGCTTGCCGGCAAGCAAGTGAACCTCGGTAAAAATCATTGTCTTCATCATTGATTCCGAGGTGATTGGTCATCATTGTTATTCATCTTCGTGATTGATTGGTTCATTCATCTACACGGCGGTATAACCCTCTTGATCACTCTCTTTACTTTACCGCAAACTAGTTGACAAGCTCTTTAGTGTAGCTAGTTGTGAGAGCTTGCATGCTTGGTTGGTGTGGCTCTTTAGTTAGCCTTTGAGAGCACACTAACATAGGGTAGTGTCATTGATCTTGTGTGAATTGACACTATCTAAACTAGAATTGTGGTAGGTGGCTTGCATTTTGAGTAGGCTAGCGCAACACTCGCTTCGCCTCATAATTGTCTAACCATTTGGTTAAGTGTTGTTGTAGAAATTTTTATTAAGCTATTCACCCCCCCTCTAGCCATTAGGACCTTTCAGCCGTGTGCTCTAGCAGCGGCGCGACAGAATCCTGGAAGGTTAACCCCGCCGGCAGCTCGATGAAGCCCGCGTCTGGCCGCATCGCGGTATGCCCCGAGATCGGGAACATGACGTCGGCCTCCCCCGTGGCCTGCTTGACGTGCTGCGCGACCTCGCTGTCGCGAAGCAGCCCCTGGGCGAGCGTTGTCCCGTACATCGGGAGGACGCGCGCCATCAGCGGCGACATCCTCCTCGCGTGATACCCCCCGATGACGCCGGCCCCGCGGAGGCCGCGGGTCTTCAGGAACGTGATGGCCACGAGGAGGTCGCGCATCCTCTTCTTCTCCTTGATGGGCGGCCCCCACGGCCATGACAGCGGTACCTCTTCAACCAGGCGCCCGGAGAAGATCGGCAAGGGAGCGGCAGGGTCGTTCTTCATGTAGAACCAATGCGAGTGCCACCCCTTGTTGGATCTGGAGAGCTGGCAGGGCATGTACTCGGCAGCCCGCTGCCCCCGGAGGTGGATGCCCGCGCATCCCATCGACACCGGGGTCTCCCGGCCTCTCTCCTTCTTGATCAAGTCGATGGAGAAGAAATATCTCCAGAGCTCGAAGTGGGGCTCTATCCCCAGGTACCCCTCGCACATCGCGATGAAGGCCGTGATGTGCTGGATCCCGTTGGGGTTCAAGTGCTGCAGCTCGATCTGATAGTGGTATAGCAGACCCCGGAAGAACGGGAGAGGAGGAACCGTGAGTCCGCGCTCGTGGAAGAGCGTGAAGGAGACAACGTAGCCGTCGGGCGGCGCCGGCGCATCCTCGTGGCCGGAGACAAGCCACTCCGACGCATCGGTCCTCCCACGGAGAAGACCACGCTTGATGAGGCCCTCCATGCGCGCATAGGTAACATCAGAACGATACTACGAATCCATGGAGGATGGAGGTGGCTACGGAGAAGCAAAGGCGGCGGCGGATTAGCAAGCACGGCAGATCCGAATGGCGGCGGCAGAGAAACAAAGAAGGTAATGCTGTAGTTTTGGTGTGCAGGAACGCAAAGGGGGAGGCCACTATTTATAGGGCGGAGCAGGATGAGAAGGCGAACCGTCCGCCTAGATTCACGCGCCCGCTGTGCCGCGTCACGTCACCCCCCTCCGAAGATCGCGCACATGCTATCTCTGGCCGCACCCCCGAAGGATACGCCGGATGACGGTTCGACCGTTCAATGGGCCAAGAGCCGTCACAAGTAAGGTGGGATACGGAGCTGAAAACGCTCCTACGGCCCATTTAGGCCTAGGAGTTCGAAGGCTGGCCCTCCGACGGGGTCACAGCCACTCCGAGGCGCCCTTAGAGTGAGGAGTGGAAAGTGATGGGCCGACTAGCGGCCAGTACCCTGGCGCACGAGCGCCGTGGGCATCCCGGCCCACGTTCGAGTCTTGGTTGGTTCCCAGTCCATGGGTTTTTTCTCGAAGAAAGGCAACGAGCCCTCGGGACCGGTCGAACGGACCCGAGAACTATATGGATTGGCCACTGAGAATCTGGAGTCGGTCACCAGCTGACCCATGTCGGACCCCCGCGAACGGGAAGCCGGGGCCCCACTCGGACTAGCCCGTTAACAGTTCACCAAGCACCATGTTTCGTCCATCACAAAGACGAGCCGACCCTCGACCGGACCCCTGCTACGCGCGGGGGCTTGAGAAAAGTTGGACTCGCAAGGAAACCAAACGCGCGGTCGCGGTACGACGGCGGACCGATCGGATCCTAGGGGATCGGAATCAAGAAAAATATTTTCGACCTCCCGAATCCTATGGTTACATGCCCCCAAGAAGACCGATCACGACAAAAGATGAACCGCCGACCTACCAGGACACGCCGCGGGCTAAAAAAGAAGGCCAAGGTCCTCAGAGTCCTCCCGTCCGGAAAAGAATGCAAAGGAGTATTCTACTCCTCCGCAGACTCGGGGGCTACTGTCGGGTATCGATATTAGGGATACCCAAAGTAAGGAAATTAGTGCCCACACTGACTTCCCCAGATGGAGCAAGACGTATTAAAAAGTCTCGCCCGACCCCAAGGACGCGGGTTCCGTCTCGTCCGACGGGGACCCATACCGTCGTCAACCACTCTAAGTCCAAGCATATGGGCCTGGGTCAAAACTCTGACACTAGGGAAGAGACTGGCACGCCTCGATGTAACCCGTGGCCATGACGGACCATACCTGAGGATTTACATCAAGAACAGCGTCGGATGTGTCGGTGCTCTTCTGCCTAACCCTCGTACGAACACTGACCGGCACGTCAGTTCACCACGACGTCCGTCGGGACGGAATGGAACGCCATGACCGGCAGATGACGCTTGCACATGGCGCCAGTGACGAGCAGGGCCGCGACGTGGAGCCGTCCCTGATGACATCTACAGGATCGGCAGGACCCGCACGAAGGAGAAGAAGGACCCGGCGATCCTGGAGGCCTTCCTCTCTCTCGTTCCTCACCTTTTCCTCCTCTGGAACCCGTGTTTTCCCTTCACCTATAAAAGGGGAAGCAGGGCGCCCCTACCAGGGGCCGGACCACGAGAAAAACACACAGGAGCACGACACGAGCACACAGCTGAGCAGCGATTGAGCTCTCAGCACCCGTTCACTCCTTTCACCAGAGACTTGGGATCCTCTTCCTCTCTCGCCTGTTTGTAACCCCTACTGCAAACCAAGTGCTGGTAACACGAGCAGCAGCGAACTGGACGTAGGGACGTTCCGTCCGAACCAGTATAAACCATTGTGTCCTCCGAGCACACATCCGAGTCAGACGTGCAAATACAAATTTACTCGTCGGTGATCCGAAAACACCGACAGAACTAGAGCCTGCCTTGATATTTATACCAGTCTCTGATCTCCATTTGAATTAGTACTAGTTGTTGATTCCATTTGCATTACATGTTTGCCCTAATTAGATTTCCCCTTCTATGCAGTTTTCCACTGGTCATTTCAACTGAGCACCAGGAGGCTTTGCTGTTTGTGCTAAGTGATCCTATCAAGTTCTCATAGGCTGCACACTGGTACAACATTTTCCCTGTGTTTTGGGCCACAGAAGAGGGGAAATCAAGGACTTTCAATCTTGTAAGCCAGTAAGCCACGACCTTGGTGATCATAATCTGTGCCCACTTACCCTAGTCTATAAGTTGGACATTCTAAAAGTGAGGCGCATCTTGCTTTGTATAGCCTATCTGTTTCTCTGTCACTGTATATAGAGATCCATATAATGGACGAGAGGAGGACTATTTTGATGGACCGTTATGAAATCGGGAGGCAATTAGGACAAGGAAACTTTGCTAAGGTGTATTTTGCTCGCAACCTGACTGACGGGCAGTCTGTTGCAATAAAGATGATTGATAAGGACAAGATCACAAGGGTTGGGCTAATAGTGCAGATAAAGAGGGAGATCTCTATAATGAGACTGGTAAAGCATCCGAATGTTCTGCAACTTTTTGAGGTAATGGCTAGCAAGAGCAAGATTTACTTTGTATTGGAGTATGCTAAAGGTGGTGAGCTGTTCAACAAAATATCAAAGGGAAAGTTCAGCGAGGATGTCGCGAGGAGGTACTTCCACCAACTGATTAGTGCCGTGGACTACTGCCACAGCCGAGGTGTTTACCATCGTGACTTGAAGCCGGAAAACCTACTTCTAGATGAGAATGAGAACCTTAAAGTCTCTGATTTCGGTCTAAGTGCCCTAGCTGAATCCAAAAGGCACGATGGCCTCCTACATACCACCTGTGGAACTCCTGCCTATGTTGCTCCTGAAGTGCTTAGTAGGAGAGGCTACGATGGCACAAAGGCGGACATATGGTCTTGTGGAGTAATTCTTTTTGTGCTTGTGGCTGGTTACCTGCCTTTCCATGACCCAAATCTTATTGAGATGTATAGGAAGATCTCCAAAGCTGAATACAGATGTCCTCGTTCCTTTTCTGGTGAATTGAAGGACCTGCTTTTTAGAATGCTTGATCCAGATCCAAGTACTAGAATATCTATTTCAAGGATAAAGAGAAGCACTTGGTACAGAAGACCTATTGAGGTAAATGCAGCAAGGATCAAGCATGACACAACAAGAGACAAGGTGTGCAACGGTGAAGCCACAACCTCTAACTCAATAGAATGCAGTAATCCAGAGGAAAATCAAGGGTCGTCGAGCCTCCCTAACCTGAATGCATTTGACATCATTTCTCTTTCGACTGGATTTGACCTGTCTAATTTGTTCGAAGAAAAATATGGCCGGAGGGAAGAGAGGTTCACCACAAGGCAGCCAGCAGGAACAGTCTTTGCTAAGCTAAATGAACTGGCTGAGCGGTTAAAGCTCAAAATTAAGAAGAAAGAAAATGGGGTTTTGAAACTGGCTGCACCAAAGGAAGGAATAAAGGGATTTCTCGAGCTTGATGCAGAGATTTTTGAGCTTGCTCCTTCTTTCCTTCTAGTCGAGTTGAAGAAGACCAATGGTGACACCATAGAGTATCAAAGGCTCGTGAAAGAAGAAATAAGGCCTGCACTTAAGGATATGGTCTGGGCATGGCAGAGCGACCGGCACCAGCAGCGCCAGCAGTCTGTGCAAGGAGAAGGAGGGCACCAGCAGCGCGAGCAGTCTGTGCAAGGAGAGCAGCAGCAGCTGTCACCTTTGCCACCACAGCAGTAGTCACTGTTGTCATTGCGGCAGCCACAGGACTGATTGCAGACCTCCTTGATAGCACAGTGTCCAGAGCACAGGACAAGCCCCAGCTACCGCTTAACCGCTGCAGTGCTGCACTGCCAAGGTGGACCGTGGCCTCCAACAATTGTTGGTGCCACATTAGAGTAATATACTTGACTTTTCAATTTTTGAAACATGTGTTTTCGATGTAATTTTGTAACTAGTGTAAGTACAAAGCCGATTTGTCACAAGATCTTGTCATGTTGACACTACCATATTATATATATATATTTAACCATGGATCTTTTTTCCCCTTGTCGTGAGAGTGTAACCATAGTTGATCGGTGTAGATGAATCTCTTTTTGAATCCCTGCATTTCTTCTCATATATATTGTATCTGTCATGTTTGCAGTACTAGGTTTCGAGCCTGTTCGACAGGACTGAAAAATAAGCCAAAATATTGTTCCGACTAATTATTGCGAGAGGAAAATACTGTTCCGTGAGTGGGCTGGCTCAGCCAGCCGAACACCCTCTTCAGTCCTGGAAACGTGTGTTTACTACAGAGTACAGAACTACAGATACTTGCAGTCAGTGTTGATACAAATTAACGTTGATTATTCATGTAGGCACGCAGCATGACCATGTTTATCCATGGATGATTGATGTGCAGTACAATGTTTAGGAAATAGATGATGACTGATGAAGAACCTGGACCTCTTCTTATTGGTGCGAGAAACGATCTGCTTGATGTGCTGGGATGCATCTTGCAGTACAGTCTGTACTATCTGCTCGACATATCGAAGAGGATCCAGAGTTCAAACCAGCAGCGAGCCGACGACATTGTAACAATGACCTGGACGACGCCGACGCCAGCGCTGGATTGGATGGAGGCTACCTGGAGCCCAGTTGACAGTGGTACAGGGCACGCGCTACAGTCACCTGCTGCGCTCCGGCAGTTGCCCCCCGGACCCAGACCCATAGGGATCGATCATGGTCGTAGTACAACGTTTGGCGGTAGTACATATTGGGAGCGCAGACCTGCACGCCCTCTGGAAATGAGAAATCAGCAAACGCTTGCAGTACAGTTCCGTGCTCCCTGCTCGCAGGCGTCGTTATAATGATCGGTAGCGTGAGCAGAACAGTCATGGAATGGACATATGGGCATCAGATCCAAGAGAAGAGAAGCAAAAGCATCATTGAGTACAGCGTTGATGAGCCGGCCGGCCGTGCATCCCCGGCCGCCGCGGCTCACCGACGCTGCACTCAATTACGCCTTTGCTTTCTCCGGCTGGCCGGTCGGCCGACGAGTCGCTCGCGCGTGCGTCTCCCGTTGGCCGCGTGTGCAGGATAGGCGCGCGTTCATCATCAGTCATCTGGTTTGCTTTACGCGTTTATAAGCCGTACTTTTTCAGCCAACGAACAGTATTTTTCTCTCACAACAAATCAGCCAACAGTACTTTCAGCCATGACTTATCGGAGAAAATATGAGTAGCAGAGTAGGTATACATACGTGTGGTGCATAGAACGCCTTGGGTCGTCCTAGTAGGAGTAAATCTAGCATAGACTTTTGCGACCGAATTGGTTGGTACGACTATACACAACGTTATTTCGTTTATCGTCATCGATGCATAGGCTGACGTGGCGAAACCTAAACCGAATCTTCATGCTTCATCAAGAGTACTCGATCGAGCGTGCGTAGAAAGTTGAGTCCACTCTAAGATTCAGGTTACATACAAGGCTGAGCTAGATTCATGTGTGTGTGTGTTTTTGTTTAAAGTGGTGCCCCCCATGCTAAATGGTGAAGATTCGGCTCAAGAAACTTTAGTACGTGGCATATGAACTGAGTTATCCACTGGAGATGCCTTAGCGAAAAAAGAAAAAGAGAAGGTAAACACATAGCATGACGTGGAAAAGTAGTTAAAAAGAAAGAAAGTATATAGCTTTTATTGTAGCCATAGCAGCACTTGAAGGCTACCTGGCCACAAGTTTGCCGAGCTCGGTCAGCTCAGCCTAGCCATGGTCCAGGTCCTCATTCCGAGACGAAAAGCATGGGGGCACTAAACTTCTCGCAAAAATAATCTTGAAATTTGCAAAATATTGTACGTCCGCCAATCTCACAGATTTTCTCTAGTATTTTTCGTCACAGCGATCGGGCGAACGAGCAAATAGCGAATGCTTAGTACTCCCTAGAATTACGTACCGTCGGCAAAAGTCGAGGCTTATGATTTTTTTTTTTACAAGCTGGATTGAGATCGTCCTCTTTTTTTGGACCACGGCTGGCCAGATTTTTCTGTATCACGGCGACAAGTATGCACAGATCGCGCCCAGCCACCTCTCCTCCTTCCTTCCAAACTCCGGAGCAGTCTCGAACCCTCCCTTTCGCCAGCGAGCCCCACGCACATGAATGACCACCGATCCCTCCCTGTCTCGGATCGCGACCACCCGCCGGCGAACCGGCCGCGCCCACAGCCCCACGCGGCCGGCAGGCCTGGCACTCCCCAACTTGGCGATCGACCGGTGGACCCGCGGCTCGTGGAAAAAACGCCGCGCGATGGCCGATGGCTCGTCTGATCCGGACGCGCGGCCTGACTGACCTCCGAGCAGACGCCACCGCACGCGCATGGAGTACGTACACAACGGAGCTTTCGAGACGGCGGCGTCCGCGCCGTGACGCCACCGAGGCCGGACGGACGAACCGGACCGCGGGAAAAGATCGCGGGCACGCACGACCGCGCACGTCAACCAGAGATTCCCGGCCACTCGATGATCCTCTCGTCAATGACGCCACGTACACGATATTTATCGTCGCTTCTTATCTCTTCACTCACCTCACCTGTGCTGCTGTCCACTGGAGGACACGTCACGTCTCGGCGTCTAGCTTGGAGAGCCGCTTATATAACCGACCGGCTCGGTGTCTAGGTGCTAACGGCATGTGGTTCGGCAACAACAACACAAGAGGTGCCCGAGAGAGGTAGTAGAGGCGTGCGTGCTAGTGCTACGGCGCAGCAGCAGCGGCCATGAGCAGCGGGCGCGAGAGCACCACCAGCAGGTGGCCGGAGCTCGCCACGCTGCGGGCGCTGGCGTGCGACGCCGCGGAGCAGCTGCGGCTGCCGCGCGCCGGCGTGTCGGTGGCGTCGGGGTCGGCGGCCGGGAGGGAGCCGGCGGGGTGGCGCGGGCGAGAGGACCACGTCCACGGCCACGGCAAGACGGCCAAGGTGATGCACCTGCTGCTCTGGGGACCCAAGTGAAGTGAGGGATACTACATGTCTACATGTCATCAGTCCTTAGTCCTCACCGAGGTCTCGTGGCGGCGGCGGCGGCGGCGTTCGCTTCGATCTCTGCCGCCTGTGTTTCTGGCGATCCGGCCGCTGGACGCACGGATTGTACCTATACGGCTATACGCCTATACCACTACTAGTACTGCTGTACCTGTGCCATAGTAGTATTGTACTAGTAGTAAACTGCTGCTTCCTTCTCTTCTTGAGTTCTTGCACCACTTTTTTTTGCTGTTTGCTCGATCGACTGCTCTTAATCGCGTCGGTCGGTTGTAAGCTGTAGTGTAGCCTACAGGCTATAACTGAGCTTCTTGTGTGTGTAGTGTGCAAGATCTGTAATGTAAGAACGCGTGCAGCTGCGTGTGAAATTTAACTTATTCCCAACGTTTTTTGTGTGTGTCGTCAATCACTTGTTCCATCCAACACGTCTAATTTCTCTTGGGGATTATTTAGATACACTTCAATCCACCTGATCCACATGTATTGGATTGGAAAATTATATGGATTGGTTTAGATTGGAGTGCAACTAAATAAGACCTTTCAGATTTTAGGGGAAAAGTTGCTCGTTCTAAGTCAAGATTGGAAAGGTGCCTTTTTACCTGAATTTTTCCTCGAACTGATGCTTACCTCAGTCAGGGGGCATAGGCGGAGCTACAGGAAATCTACGAGGATAGGTGCAAGGGTATATAATAGGAGGATATAAATTGGCAAAAATTTAGTTATTTCTACTGTTTTTTTAATTTTCATGTGGGTGTGGTCGCACTCATAGCCATGATTATAGCTCTGCCCCCTGACCTCAGTGTTATCTGTACATCTAGAAAAGAAGAAAGATTGAATGTTTCTTCTTACTTTATAGTTTCAACCCACCTCCATTTTTTTAAAAATAGTTTGATTGCTTAGTTTCTTTAAGGTTGTCCTAGTTATGTGGGGAAAAAGAGTTTGTCTACTATACAACCATGTGTTTTATATGATTTCAACACATAAATTTTTTTTGCACCATAAGATTAAGATCCAACAGCTTCCATCATTCTTCTACCTCTAGCCTTCTTCTACCTTAAGACAATCACAAGATCAGAGATTCGCATATCACAAATCACATATCACATAAAACAAATTTTTTTCTATGGAAGGATAAAATACAGAGGTGCTGCTGGTGCACTGCTGGTGTCGCGTCATGTATAGAGGGGTTGGTTCCACTTGGTGTTGCCACCGTCGCGTGCCGCGTGCGCTGCTGGTGCTGCGCTGCCCACACGACGACAGTCGAGGCGCAGAAAGCGAAAGCGCGCTGCCGCGTGTGTTTCTTTGTGCAAAAAATTCATGTGTTTTTTCTTGCTAAAACACATGTGTGTTGTATAACATTTCTGTAGGAAAAATATAAAAAGGTGGAAGAAAGAGATTCTGAAATATTTAGAAAAGGGGAGGAAAGGAAAAGTGAACAGAGGACATTAAATATTTAAAAATGAGTGGAAGAGGATGAGATTGTAAATATCTAGCCTTTAAAATGAGTGGAAGAGGATGAGATTGTAAATATTTAGCCCCGGATCTTTCAGCCCGTTCGTTTCGGCTGAAACGATCGTGGATTATAAACCGGAAGTATTGCTGGCTGGTTTGATGTGAAAGAAAAATATTGTTTCAGTTTATAATCCACGATCATATACGATCGTATAAGCCCAGCCGAACAGGCTTTTTGCATCCGTCGAAGTGTGTCCACATATAACTATATTTATTTAGAAAAGCACACAACTTAGATTAAACTAAATAGTCCACACCTTAATTTCTAAACAATGAAATAAGTGGAAATGGAAATGTGATTTTTCATTCGTGGCCGATAAAACCTATACACGTTTTTATAGAGAAATAGAGCATGTGTGATTGCCATACTTGTTGAAATTTGTATGCTCCGCCCCTGACCTCAGTCTTATTAACAGTCTATCTACGAAAGAAGAAAGATTAGATGTTCTTCTTACTTTATAGTTTCAACCCACCTTCATTCTTTAAGAAAAATAGGTTGATCGCTTAGTTTCTTTAAGATTGTCCTAGTTATGTGTGTGTGTGTGTGGGGGGGGGGGGGGGGGGATCAAAAGGAGAAAGTGGAAGAAAGAGATTTTGAAATATTTAGAAAAGAGGAGAAAAGGGAAAGTGAACAAAGGACATTAGATATTCATTTAGAAAATGAGTGAAGGAGGAGGAGAGATTGTAAATATCTAGCCTCGGGTCTTTGTATCCGTAGAAGTGTGTCCACATATGACTATATTTAGAAATAAACACAACTTAGATTATACTAAATAGTCCACACCTTAGTTTCTATAAACAATGAAATAAAGAAAAATGGAAATGTGACTTTTCATCTGAGCCAGAAAAAACTTAAATGAAGACATATACACGTTTCTATAGAGTAATAGAGCACCGTGATTACCATACTTGTTGAAATTTATATAGAACTATAATTTATTGCTATTTTCATGAGAAGAAATACATATATACATGTTATTTTGAGTGAATCTGTACACCACTGGTAGACCTGCTAAATTATACACTTCGACAATGCATCCAAGGCTCCAAACAAAGACGACAGGTCACAAAAGGTTATGCAATCTCCCCAAGGGAAACATGAAGCCCACTTCGTTGTTTCCTGTGTTAGCTAGGCCGCGCTAAAGGATCCAGCCCACGCGGCGGGGCGTCGTTGCGGCCCGCGGAGAATAACGAACGTAGCGACGGACTCCGCAATTAGTACCAAACCGGCTAGCGAACAAAGCAAACACCAGCTTATAAGCCGAGCTGCAGATTTTTGCTTGTCTCACGGGTCTCTTCGGAGACATCTGATAAAATTGGACGTGGCCTTACAAGGTACGCCATTGGCAGAGTGTTTTCGGTTGCTACATCAAGGTCGAGAATCTTTTGGCACATTCACATACCCCTGGCTGGCTGGCCGCTTTTTTTTTTTTTTTAGATATGCCCCCAGGGCCCAGCCCCTCTTTTTGGGCAGCTATTCACCCTCCGGTCCTAATAATGTAATACACCTTTTATTACTCTTTTACTCTCAGGATATAAGACATGTTAGCAAAAGATATAACAACTATTAGAGAAAGAATGCACCAAATTAATACACCTAAGTAATACTAGTGTATTTATGTAAGTAAAGTTTTTATAAAAAAAAAATCATCTCTACTCTCGAGAGCTCAAACCGTCATATTCACCTTTATTGTCCAAATTATAATGATTTAGATTTATCAAAGATATAAAACAAAATAAATAAAAATCCAATACAAATATAACTATTAGCGAAAGAGATAATGGCTTAGTGTAGAATTCAATCATAATTACAGCTAGCTTTTGTAATGGCAAAGCAATAAACCAATCGATAATCATGATAATAAAAAAACGACGCTCGTAGCGTCCGGATGCCCGACGTGAGTTCGCGTCCAGACGCCCCTTGGGGCCGTTTGACTAACCTCCCAGGAACCGTCCCATACAGACCAAAGTATCGTAACGATTCGAAACGAGCGAACCAATCCAGAGGAGCGTTCGCCCACGCCGACGCCCATCGCGACGGCCCGTTCCCCCGCTGTTCGTGCGTGGCCCGTTCCCCCACCGCGCCACCATCCGTGTCGCGCCCCCTGTCCCCCACCGCGCCCCGTTCCCCACAGCGCCCCTGTCCCCGTTCCTCGCCGCACCCCGTTACTCCACTGCCCCCTGTCCCAAGAGAACGAAACACTTTCAAGTGCAAAAATCGTAAAAAATATGTAACTATGTAGTGCAACATCGAGATATAAATACTGCAACATCGCAAAACTATGTAGTGCAACATAAAAAAAAATGTACTGCAACATAGGAAATTATGTAATGCAACATTGAAAATTTTGTATTGCAACATCTGAAACAGTAGTACTACAACGTCGTAAAAATCAACCATGAAACATGGAAATGGAAACATCTAAAAAATCACCTTTTAATGCTGCAACATTTGGAAAAGGTAATTTCAACAATTAAGATCCCCTATTGCAACAATCCTAACATTATAACTCCCTTTCTGCAACATATGAAATCACCTATTGCAACATACGAAAATCATCTATTGCAACGTCCAAAAATCCCCCTTGCAACACGGGGAAACAGCAAAAAAGGCGTTCTGCAACACATGAAATCACCTATTGCAACATACGAAAATCATCTATTGCAACGTCCAAAAATCCCCTTTGCAACACGGGAAAATAGCAAAAAAGGCGTACAAAACACCAAGGGGATGGGTTCAAGGTGCAGGCTGCTCTAGCCCCCATCACCTTCGAGCTCGCTGGAGGGAGGAGAGAATAGGACCACAGAGGTCGCCGGAACCCTAGCCACCGCCACGTCCCTCATATCCAGAGGAGGAGGAGGGATCAGATCCAGAGGAGGAGGAGGGCTCAGATCCAAAGGAGGAACAACCTACCTCGTCGGTGCCGCCGCCGTCGTCCTCGTCTCCGGTGGGGGGAGCGGGAGCCTGGTTGCTGGTGAAGGGTCGAGATGGCGGACTAGAGGGGGGTGAATAGTCTTTTCTAAAACTCAATCGCGTCGGCTAACCGATACAAATGCGGAATTAAAACTATCGGTCTAGCCAAGACTATACCCCACTATATATGTTCACTAGCACCTTGCAAAGATAACAAATATGCAACCAAGGTGCCGGGCTAGTTAGAGCTCTCCTAAACAATTCTAAGAGCAAGATTATACAAACCTATGCCACTAGTACTTTAAGCAATAAGAAAGCTCCTACACATGCTAGTAAGCAAAAACACAAAGCTAACGATGCTCACTAGCAATGCTCAATAACAAGGCAACCAATGCCTAATTAGAGAGCGCAAATACTTAGCTACACAAACTAAGCAATGTGACTAACAAGGTTACTAAAACCAAATTAGCCACGTAAGGGAGCTACTTCTATGCTACACAAGCAAGAAGGTAATTAGCAAGCTACACAAGCTATCTAATTACAAGAGCAACTATACAAGCTTAATATGTATAAAAGTAATTGCAAGCTTGTGTAATGGGGATGCAAACCAACGGGAAGAACAAGGTTGACACGATAATTTTTCTCCCGAGGTTCACGTGTTTGCCAACACGCTAGTCCCCGTTGTGTCGACCGCTCACTTGGTGGTTCGACGGCTAATTAGCATCACCCGCTAAGCCCGCACGTCGGGCACCGCAAGAACCTACCCCTTGAGTGAGTGTAGCTCAATGACACGCTTTACTAGAGTTGCTCTTCGCGGCTCCTACGGGGCGAGCACAATGCCCCTCACAAGCACTTCTTCGGAGCGCTGCACAAGCTTCTTGCGCGTTTCGACAGAGACCACCACCAAGCCGTCTAGGAGGTGACAACCTCCAAGAGTAACAAGCACCACTGGCTTGCAACTCGATCACCTAGTGCCACTCGATGCAACCTCACGATGCAATCGCACTAGAATCGCTCACTCACACAATCGAATGGTCACTATCAAGTATGTGTGAGATGGAGGGCTCCCAAGCACTCTCAAGCATGGACACAAAGTCCCCCAAGGTGCTCAACACCAGCCATGGCCGAAGGCCACTTCTATTTATAGCCCCAAGGGTCACTTGACCTGACCGGACGCAGCAGCTTCAACTGACCGGACGCAGAATCCTCGGCGTCCGGTCATTTCCAGTAAGCTTCCCGAGGCGTATTTCTTCGACCGGACGCGTCCGGTCCACCTTGACCGGACACAGACCAGCGTCCGGTGCAATACCCTCGGTACTATGCAGACCGACCAGCTCGACCGGACGCATGCAGCCAGCGTCCGGTGCTTTTAGACCCAGCGTTCGGTCAGTTGACCGACGCCAGCGTCTTCGCGATCAACTCGTTTTCACTTCTAACTTCTTCACCCTTGCTCCAATGAGCCAACCACAAAAATTTGCATCTTGCGCAATAGAAAATAGGCATTCCATTTTCCCGAAAGCGCCACCCAAACCCATCTCAACCCTGCAAACACCACTTTCTTTGTAAATGTGCCAACACCACCAAGTGTACACCACCATGTGTATGTGTGTTAGCTTTTCATAATCATTTCCCAAAGGATGTTAGCCACTCAACTTGCCACGCCACTCGATCCTAGCGATGATGCAAAGTTAGATCACTCGAGTGACACTAGATGACCGATATGCAAACAAGTTTGCCCCTCTTGATAGTACGGCCATCTATCCTAAATCCGGTCATAAACTTCTCTACACACCTATGACCGGTGAAATAAAATGCCCTAGGTTATACCTTTGCCTTGCGCATTCCATTCCATCTCCTCCAATGTCGATGCAACACATGCATCAACACGATCAACAATAATATGATCCACTTCATATCATCACATGATCATATTGGTTCATTGATCTTGACTTTACTTGCTCTTCACCGTTGCTATCGTCCATCGGCGCCAAGTCTTGCTCAAGCTTCACCGCCACACGGTCCATCACTCCAAAGCCTTCGACTTGCCCTTCACGCTTGCAATCGGCCCATCAAGCCAAGTCTTGTCTTGATCTTCTCCACCTTGATCACATGACTCAATGTCATGTCTCATGTGCATTTAAGCTCCTTCATCATCACATGTGTGAGCTTTGCAACATCTCCAAGCCATTTTCACCTTCATGGCATATGTTGCTCACACACATGTATCTGTGGACTAATCACCTGTGTATCTCACATAAACACAATTAGTCCACCTATGTTGTCACTCAATTACTAAAACCAAACAAGGACCTTTTAGCTGGGGAGTGCGGGTCACAATGGAGGTCGCGAAGGGAGGAGGGAGGGAGCGCTCACGAGCGGGCACGGCGTCCATCCTAGGGCGCTAGTAGGCTCCGAGCACGGCGCGGCACGGGCGGCAGCGAGCAGGCGGGCGGAGCGGAGCGATCGTGGGATGGGAGTGGGAGGTGCAGGGGAGCGGGGCGGTCGCGGAATGGGAGTGGAGGGTCACAGGTCACGTCCAGACATGAGTTTGGGGACGGACGTCCTTGTAGAATCATTATCAATAAAAAAACAAGAAAATCACACTAAACATATATGGGTTGGATTGCATGCGTCATGCACTTTGGGTCCCACGACACTCCTTTCCCATTGTGCTCTATGCTTACCATACTAGCATGTCCTGTTATTATAGCCTTAAACCCGCTGAGTCCCTCTTTCTGCAACTTCTCCTCAGTGGAAAGGTTTGACATTACCATTGACATCGATAAAAGGGAAAATAGGTGAACAGAACACACGTCGATACCAAGGATCACGGCTCAAATCTAACAGCTTTCATGTTGCTGACCTAGTCTATGAACAAGTTCCTATTGTCGAGTTTATGATCGAATCATGAAAGTATATCAACTTTTCATGTATTACATGCAGTTGATCCATGGATTCGCCAATGCCCTTTTGTGAGAAGCTTGCGGGAATGCAATAGATATCGTTGGACTTTTCCTTTGTAAGATGATGATTTTGGCAATGTTTTTTTTTGGGGAGACTACTATGGATCCGCAAGAGAGGATACAATATGATCCAAATTTTAAATTTACAAGGGGACCAAGAAGCTAGACAATTTGTAGGACAGTTGAACAATGGTTTTTATCGAGTATGTAGCTTACCAAGAGGAAAGAAGGTTACCTTCATTGGCGGAAATTGCACAACCATGAGATAGGAGTGGAAAAAATAAGAGTAGAGGGAGACAATTTGCTTAAGGGTAAAGTACATTTTTCAACCCTCAACTCGCGCCGAAGTTCGATTTTCAACCTTTAATTACGAAACCGGTTAAGAAACACCCTTCAACTATCAAAACCGGACAAATTTGGTCATCGGCTGATTTTAAAAGCAGATTTATATTTTCGGGAGGCATTGAAATTTTATATTATTTTTGAGCATCTTAACGTCCTCAAATGAAAAAACTCAAAACTATAAAGTTGTAGATCCCATTGAGAGCTACCACTTTGGTATAAAAAGTATTTTTATTTAACTTCATACAAATAATATATTAGTGCTCTAATGCGGTAAGCGCTAGTAGGTGATTATTATGGTGCTGAAATTTTATATTATTTTTTCGAGCATCTTACTGTTCTCAAATAAAAAAAATTAAAACTATAAAGTTGTAGATCTCATCGAGGTCTATAATTTACATATAAAAATTATCTTCATCCGACATCGTATTGAAGGGTTTTCTATTTTTTGAAATTTGAGTCTCGTCACGCCACAGTATTATTTTGTCGCTTGAAATTTGAGTCTCGTCACGCCACAGTATTATTTTGTCACGAGACTCAAATTTCAAAAAATAGAAAACCCTTCAATACGATGTCGGATGAAGATAATTTTTATATGTAAATTGTAGACCTCGATGAGATCTACAACTTTATAGTTTTAATTTTTTTCATTTGAGAACAGTAAGATGCTCGAAAAAATAATATAAAATTTCAGCACCATAATAATCGCCTACTAGCGCTTGCTGCATTAGAGCACTAATATATTATTTGTATGGAGTTAAATGAAAAGACTTTTTTTTACCAAAGTTGTAGCTCTCAATGAGATCTACAACTTTATAGTTTTGAGTTTTTTCATTTGAGGATGTTAAGATGCTCAAAAAAATAATATAAAATTTCGACGCCTCCCGAAAATAGAAAACCGCTTTTGAAACCAGCCGATGACCAAATTTATCCGGTTTTGATAGTTGGAGGGTGTTTCTTAACCGGTTTCGTAGTTGAAGGTTGAAAATTGAACTTCGGCGCGAGTTGAGGATTGGAAAGTGTACTTTACCCTTTGCTTAATGATAATATATGGAGGTGCATGGAGAGGGAACAATTACATTCAAACACATAAGCGAAACTATCTGCGCTACTCAAGAAAACCTCAAATGTTAGAAAAAAAAATCTAGATATATCCTTACAATTTGCGCGGATCATCTTGCTAGTTACAAGACCTGCTAGGATTATGATCAATCTACAACAAACATTCATCATATATGTTCTGCACCCTAGCTGTTGAGTAGTACAGTATAATGTAATTAACTTGGGTTTAGTTTACTTGGCGCTTGTGTACGTAAATATCCTTCATTTGCCTGCCTACTATATATACCCCAAAGAAAAGAAAAGAAAAGATCGACATGCATTGTGCAATCAATGGAAAACGGATGATCAGCTCATCTCTAGTGCTATCCTCTTCCTCATCTCGGCGCTGCGGGCGTCATTGCTGGTGTCGATGACGAACTTCCGCCAGAACCAGTGCTTCTTCCAGACGTGTGCCATCTCCTCGACGGGCACGTTCTTGGTCTCCGGGAGCAGCATGGCGATGAAGAGCGTCATGAGCAGCACCCAGGCGCCGAAGAAGTAGAAGAGGCCGAAGCGGAGGTGGCAGAGCAGCGTGAGGAAGATCTGCCCGATGAAGGCCGTGAAGAACATGTTGACGGCCGCCGTGATGCTCATCGCCGCATTCCGCACCGCCAGCGGGTAGATCTCGCTGGGGATCAGCCACCCCATTGGCCCCCACGACCACGCGAACCCTGCCACGTACACGCACACGAACAGCACGATGCACATGGCGTACTGCTCCGAGATGTCCCCCGTCCCGCTCATGCCGAACTGCAGTCCGATGAACGTCCCCACAAGGATCTGACAAGAACAACAATCATGCTTGGATCATGGATGCTCGATCGATCATGCATGGAGGATGATTAATGGCGGCTATATATATTTGATTACCTGGGAGATGATCATCTGCGTGCCGCCTTGGAGGAAGAGCGCGCGTCGGCCGACCTTGTCGGCCGTGACGACGGCGACGAAGGTGGAGAAGACGTTGACGAGGCCGGTGATGACCGAGGACACGAGAGTGGCGTTCTGCTTGAACCCGACGGTCTTGAAGAGCACCGGCGCGTAGAACATGATGACGTTGATGCCGGTGAGCTGCTGGAAGAAGGGGATGAGCAGAGCGAACGTCAGCTGGGGCTTGTACTTGCCGCCGAAGAAGAGCTCCCACCAGGGGTTCTCCACGGCCTTGGCGTCCTCGCTTGCCGTGGACAGGTCGTCGAACTCCTCGCGCACGTCGCCGACGCCCCGGATCTGGAGCAGCGTCTTGCGCGCCGTCGCCGTGTCGCCGCGCTCGATGAGCGACGTCGGGGTGTCCGGGATGGCCAGCGCGCCCAGCGCGATGACGGCGGCCGGGATGGCGCCGAACGCCACGGCGATGCGCCAGCCCCAGCCGCCCGGGACCTTGGACCCCAGGTAGTTGGTCATGTTCGCCGTCAGGATGCCCACAGTGATCATGAGCTGGAACATGATGTTGAGCATCCCGCGCTGCTGCGCCGGCGCCATCTCGGAGATGTACAGCGGAGCCGCCTGCGAACACGCACGCACGCACGCGCGAGCATCAGCGGCAGCTAGTTCATGAACAAGTTTACGGAGATGCCGAGTTGCTCACTTGAATGGAGATGCCGACGCCGGCGCCGACGAGAATCCGGCCGGTGAGCAGCATCGGGAAGTTCACGGACACGCCGCCTATGCACGCGCCGGCCACGTACGCGGACGCGGCGGAGAACAGGGTCCACTTCCGTCCGAAGGAACGGGTCATTGGGCCGGCGAAGAAGGCGGCCACCGTCGCGGAGAGGAAGAGGGAGGAGCAGAACAGCGTCAGGATCTGGCTGTCGAACTTGCAGTACTGGTTGACGACCACCTGCTTCTTCATCTCCTCGTAGATGGAGGGGAAAAACTTGACCATGTATGGCTCCGACGACGTCAACCCGGCTTCACGACCACCACGGCGGCGACAGTGACAACAACAACCGTACGACGTCAGAGTCAGAGCAAGGCACAAGCCCCTGCTAGCTGGAGAAGAGATCATAGCTAGCTTGATTCTACGGTGGCTCACTCACAGGTGAGGCCGATGTCATAGCCGAAAATGCAGCCGGCGACGGAGGCGATGAGGCACGAGAAGACGACGATGCCGGTGAGCTCGCCGGGGTACGTCTTGTACCTCGTGTGGTGGTGCACGATCACGGCTCCCGGCATTGTGCCCGGTCACTGCTCCGGCGGCCAATTAAGCAACCAGTCGCTGGCGACAGTCACAGACCGGTCCGGTGATATATCAACGGCGGCAATCTCGACGGGGGGAGAGAGGGGTGGTGCGGCGAGCGAGCCCCTCCTGTTGGTCCTTCACGCAGCCAAAGAAGAATGCGTCAAGGCCGGAGCAGTGAGCACTTAAACCGGGGAAGGGCTCGGCGAGTGGCGCGGCGGCAATGGTGGTGAGCGATTGGCAAAGCTGCCGCCCTGTCCTAAATCGTCGGAGGCATGCTGGTCGCCATGCGCGCTCTCTCTCCGGTGCTAGTCGTGTCGTGTTCGTGTCGCCCCCAAGAATGTCTCCATTGTTTCAAGGTCAACCACGACTTTGCAGCTCCTAATCCTGGAGATCCTCCTTTCCGATTTTAGCATGTCGCATGCATGCAGCCTGTTCGTCGTCGCGTTCCAAGTTCTGCTGTAGGAAGAGTGTCATCCGGACATTCCGGGGGCAAATGCCTTTGCTCCCTCTGTCAAATGCAGTGAAGTCTTGCGAACCAAGGAGGGAAAACTAGTTGGAATACAAGATGGGGTGGTGGGTAGTGCCTCAGGCTTGTTCGGCTGCACATCAATCCATAGGAGTTTTCATGGTTTGGGAGAAAATTGGTATGCAACCAAACAATGAAACAAGTCCTGACCGGTTAAAAACTTCGAGATTCCACAATAATTTCTTGAAAGAAATTCGATTTCATACAAAACTGTCCCGAGAAGTTTTTGGATGTTTTCTTTTCTCGAATACGTAAAAGATTTACGCATCCTCGTATCAATGAGTTTCAATTTACAACACCATGCGTTGGGTGACCAAGCGACCTAGGAGTAGGAGGTTTAGAGAGTGAACAAAAAGCACATAACCATCATAGGATTGAAACTAGTTCAAGCCTGCTAATCTCTACAACTAAAATTTACGTAGGGCAATCGTCCACCCGCTTTCACCTCATCTCCCCTCCCCTCCCCTCCCCTCATGAATGTCCACCTGACTTTCACCCTGCCTCCCCGCGCGATAGTTTGGCCCAGCCAATCACTCGATCAATCCCATGCTCACCCTGAGTCGCCAATCTCAGTTGCATCTTATAAAACATTACATAAGGATTTTTTTTAAGATCAGCATCACGCAAGGATGGGCATGCAAAAACCTAGCTTTTTTTGGGTGTGTGTGTGTGTGTGGGGGGGGGGGGGGGGGGGGGGGGGGGGGGTTGATGGACTCCTACATGCTCTTTGTAACGCTAGATTTTTGCAGCTGCGTTTTGTAAAATATGCATGTGTACGAGTCAATTTTTGCAATGGGAGGGGAGAATCTCTGGCCGTGGATCAGGTGTTGTTGGTCCTTCCCCTCTCCCTGCCACTTCATCTTCATCTACTTCTGTTGTTTATGAGCTATCAGCTTACTTAGACAGTGACAATGTCACTTCTTATGAGGATGATTTTGACCTACTTCTGTGGTGGCGTAACCACAAGCTAACCTTTCCAATCCTGTCTATAATGGCTAGAGATATCCTATCAGTTCATGTATCTATTGTGTCTTCGAAGTCTTGTTTCAGTTTGACAGGTAGGATAATTGAGGAACGGCGGCGGCGCTTGTCACCAGAGACTGTGGAGATGCTGACCTGCTTAAAGGACTGGGAGTTAGGAGAAAAAAGGGAACAATATGCTGTTGACAACCAAGAACTTGAAGACTCATTCCAGAACTTGTACCTTGATGAAGATGGACCTACTGGTGGTGCTCCTGGTACTTAGTGAGGTACTGAGGTTGAGACTTGCCTCCTGAGTGTGTGTGTGTGTGATCTGTGACTGTGAAAGGGTGTGTGTGACTGTGAAAGACTTGTCTATCATTTGAACAATGGTTAATTATGAGCTGACTGCACTCTTTTTTCCTTTCTAGGGTTTCTCACAAGGGTGAGTTTTACCTAGAAAGGTTTTTAATGAGGCAGCATTGCACTAAACAACTCATTTTGGTTATTTATGTTGTCTGTCGGCTTTGGACTTTGATTCTGTGAATCAGTGAATGTATGAAACTGTGATCTGTGAATGTATCGGACATTTCGACTTCGATTCTGTGAATGTATGAAAATGTGACTGTATCGGACAAGTTTTGGACTTTGATTTTGTGAATGTAAGAAACTGTGATGATGTATTGTGGTGAACTGTGAATGTATGAATTATGAAACTGTGAACTGTTATCTATTTGTGAAACTGTGATTCTGTGAATACAAAGGGTAACAGGTCGCGGGCTGGCACGGCCCGTGATTCTGGCCGTGCTTCGCGGGCCGGCCTGGCACAAAAATCAGCCCATAGGGCCGTGCCCGCCCGTGGCCCTATGAGACACGGCGTGCCGTGCCGGCCCGTTGGCTATCGGGCCGTGCTGGCACGGGCCCGTGCCGGGCCGGCCCGTTGGCCATATATAACTAAGGATTGTGAAAACCCTGGACATGATGTAGATCCAGGAGCCTAAAGCTCTCTATGGAGTATGGATCACAAATTTCAACCATGTTTGTGCTAAAAGACAGAAATACAGTGGATATCATGATGCAGAAAATATGACTAACCATAGAAACTGTGAATGCAATGTATGAAATATGAACACACTACAGCTCATTATAGGGTACCATAACATCTAAAAAATAAGCGACTTTTCTCCTTAAGACAAATGAGCAAGATTTGTATGCCAGCTCATTCACAATCAGAAAAATAGATGTATCGCTAGAATCAAATAAAGCACAAAAAAATGAAAACATGAGATACACATGCAAGCAGGCAATAAAACTAAGCAACATAGTTCTTCAATGATATGCTACCCCCCCCCCCCCCCCCCCCCCCCCCCCAAAAAAAAAAAGTATAAATATGTGACTATAAAGGGGCTGCAGAATATATAACAAATATTTTATTGACTAAGACAATTGTATGATAAAGGCAAAGTAATAAATATTAAATGCATAGAGGAGAGAGGTACAAGAAGCGACCTCGAGGAAAAGGTCGTATCACGGACACGAACACGACTATTTCTGATCCGGCCAAGTATTGGAAACTCCGCTATCTTGAGAACCTCAGCCCTCTGCAAATGTGTGTAATCAAATTGTACTAAATATGGATGATTGTCAAGTTGGCCTAAAAGAATCTGAATACTCTACAGACATTATTGTACCTCAATAAGATAGGGCATGTCAAATTTGCAGATATTGTATCCAATTATGATATCAGGATCCACTTCACATATGAAATCCTGCAAATTATTTCCAAATAAGAATCAGTTAATTTTTCGGTCAAGTCCTTTGTCTACGATAAGAAACTGTATTTAACTTCTCTCCTTTTGCGGAATAAGTGTATTTGTTTTTAACTCTTTTTTCTTTTGAGGAATAATGATATTTAGTTTTAGCAAAAAACAAATGTTTAACTGCATATAGCAAGTAAAAAGGTAAACAAATACAAAATGTAGATACAAAAGGTAAAGAGAATGAAACCAATACTGGGAAATGAAGAAAATACCATGGACAAATGCGCTATAAATTCGTTTTTCAAAGAAGATAAAGGCAACACATACCCTCCATGCAAGTAGAATATCTCTCTCTGCATCAAATGACATAACATCGACTCCCACAATGGGAGAGCATGATTTAAGAGTCATGACATTCCGTACAAAAGGTTGGCCTTCTCCTTGATGTGTAACCAAGTTAGCTATCTATTTAAATTCAAAGGAGTAAATCAATAAATTATAACCATAAAGACCTGCATTGAAACTAAATGGTAACAAGTATCGGATACATGAAAATGAGCTCAACCTGAATAACAGGATCATGAGTTGGTTCTCGGAAATGACCTTTGCGACCAGCACATTCAATATCAAAACTTAATATGCGAAACGGGGCCATCTTAGAATATTCTCCTTCAGCAGCATGACTTACCAGATCTGAGTATCTGTTAGTTGTGTTAAGAATAGACATAACTGAACAACACCACAGTTTAGTAAATAGATGAAGCATTCAATTAATAGAAGGATACAGGCAATCTAGCTCTAGCTGACAATAGGACATGACACAGGCTAATTTCCTGTATTTCCCAGCAGGAAGTTCAATCCAGTTGCCACCAACAATATTGCAATCAATCATGAAACGAAGGGCAAAAAGAATGTTGCTTTCATATGTCAGGAAACTCTTCGAGCCAAGGCCTTCAATCGTTATTCCCCTTTCCAGGATACCTATAATGTGCAAACAATTTAAGCCAGCAAAGAGAGAAAAAAAGTGACTAGTAACTTGGATGATCAGAGGAATAAAGCAAAAATCATAAATTCACATGATAATACATTGACATGGAACCAAAAATAAAATTGCTCCGTAGGTTATCCATTAAATAAATAAAAGATAGTGGGGTCAATCTACAAGACTTAGCAATAATAGTTGTATTGTGTCTTAAGAGTGCCACTAACCACGACAGCTAGCAACAATGGTAGGCAAAGCGACTACTATCTTGAGGAAAGGCTGAGATTGCTGCGTTTGGTAATGCATAATTGTCTGCTTCTGCACAAGCTCAACTCTCTTCACGAACCTTGGAACATTGCTGCTTCTATTTGACTCCTTCATCCTCCCCTGTAGTACAGTTTGAAGCAACCATAAGGAAACCATGTACTGCCAAAGTACTATGTTTCCTTAGAAGCTCAGTTCAAGGTAATGATTGTAAGTACAAACCTCTAGTGTTTGGTGAAAGCGTGATATATCATCAGGACCCATCCCTGAAGGACAGCCAATATAGAAATATGGCTCAAATCCATGCACCTTACAGCATATGCTGTGACCTACAAATGTTACAGGGGTAGCATCAGAGGTCAGCAAAAATCATATGACAATGATAATTCTTTACTGAAAGATAATAGGGTACTCAAGATATTACCTTCTCTGGTAACACCAAAAATCCTGAGTATGGCTGCCGAACCAGATGAGTTGGGGAGCAATTCTTTGTGGTTCTCACCAATAACATAATCTATTTCCAACTGCTGAAAAGCTAGAATATCCAATACAAACAGAAGAGTGGCAAATGTAAGATGAAGTCAAATATCCTGAATATATGTTCATCAAGTTCAAATTAAAACAAAATTAGGTGACTATCTATTTAAGTAGCAAGAAACATTGAATCTGAATGAGCATTGAGCATGTACAAGTGGACTGTTAAGCAAGTCCTGAGTTTGAACTTTTAAGGCTCATAACTCATAAGTGAACCAAAAGTTTATAAACATGTATATGAATATAAACGTAAGTTTGATAGAAAATATGTTCAATTCATAAATTAATTCAGAAGTACCAACATTTGGAAAACTGAAGTGATCTTATGATCTTCTCTATCATGATTGATTATAATATCCATCTCAATTGGCAGGTGATACAATCAGAATTTTGAGCTAGGACTATGAAATTGTACAAGACAAAAAATAGAGGTCTATGAGATACTTCTGGGAAGGCAGGAGTTGTACTCATCTTTCAAAATTAAAACTCTTAACCCTTAATCTGAAATTTACATCTATGATTCAACGATTGCCCCTAGTTGCATCACTCATAATTAGAAAAAACAGTCACAGTTTTGAAGTGCACCAAACACTGAAAAGGTGCCTTTCTTCCTGTCCCAACTACCCTGGGATACAAAAATGGCAAACAATAAACTTCACTAATCAACCTGATATACAAACGCACATATTAATCCAAAAGAATAATTCCTCGTTTTTTGCCCAAAGTTGCACCAAAGCACCATGATCCAAAGTTACTGAACACTACAAATCCCAAGAGAAACCACATATCTGCACAAAATTTTGCCGAGCTCCAGATCGATCAAGGCAACTTAACTAACACAGTGCTATCAAAAATATGAGAACCCTATCCAAATGACAGTAAATCGTTCTCAATCCGCCAAAGTAGTACTGAATCCAAAGCCCAACGCACTCCCCAGTCCCCACGCAGTCTGCCAGACCCCAACCAACCCATCTCGGGACACTGAATCCATTAAGACCCGGATCAGGAGGGCGAGCGCCGTGAGAGAAAAGGGAGACCGGGTCGTACCGACGGTGCGGGAGCACCCGGCGGCGAGGTCGGCGGGGAGTGCGGGGCGCTTCCACCGCGCGAGGCGGGACGCGAGGGCCTCGTCGCGCTGGAGCACCAGCAGCGCCGCTTCGTCCTCCGCCAGGATGGACTCATCCAGGAACACGTCTTCGTCCATCATGTCCTCCTCCGCCGCCGCGGCCGCCGCCGCCGGGGGAGGAGGAGGCTGCGCAATGCCGGGGCTGGGGTTGGCCCTCTTCGCCGCCGCCCCGGAGGGAGCGGGGGGCGGGGGACCCCGCCGCTTGCCGCCGCGCCCGCCTGAGCTCATCGCCGGATTGGGGCTTGGGGGACGGGGGTGGGACCGGGAGTGGGAGGGGAGGGAAGAAAATTCTTCATCGGGTCGCGCGGGAACGGAACGGCGCGCGGGAAATCGGCGGCATACTGGCAGCGCTGACCCAGTTTGGTAGTTTCTTTTTTTTTTCCTTATTCTTCACATTTCTTTCTTTTTCTTTTCTTTTCGTTTATCTTTCTCTTTTTTTATTTTCGTGCTTCATTTTTTATGTTTTATGTGATTATTTATTATCCTTTTTTATGGTTCTTTTATTTCTTTTTTATTTTCTTTTCTTTCCTTTTCTTTTCTTATTGTTTTTTATTTCTTTTCTTCAATCTATTTTTTATTTTTGATTTATTTTTTCATTTCATGTGATTTTTCATTATTATTTTATTTTTTATATTTTTATTTATTTTATTTCTTTTTTGCTTTTACTATAATTAATTATTTTGTTTGTCTTATTTTAATTTAATCTTATATTTTGTTCTTTTTTGTTTTTGTTCTTTTTTCTTTTGTCTTTGTCTTTATTTTTTCTATAGAGTTTTTTTACTTTTAACCTTTCTATTTTGCCTTACTTAAATTTTTTCATGTTTACTTGTTTTATTTTTCTATATTCCATGAGATGCTATGTTCATCTAGTATACAAGTAATGTGATGTTCACATGCTCTATGGTGTTTTTTGTGATGTTCATGTAGTATACATGTGATGTTCTAAAAAAATTTTATGGTGTTGTACATATAATGTTGTATGATGTTTTTTATGTTCACGTGGTATACATGTGATGTTCACGTAGTGTACAATGATGTTTTAGGACGTAGTATATATATGATGTTCTATGATGCTTTTTGTGATGTCCATGTGATATAAATGTGATATTCTACGATGTGTGGTGACGTTCACTGTCGGGGACCTAATACCAGGGTACCCCAGGAGGTGGAACCGATAACCACCAAACGTGAAAAACTTCTGGACGCATAAAGGCGTCATGTCATCCCTTGTTCGAGTAACAGGAGTTCGGTTCCGCCTCGCCCGACACCTTTGGGACGGGCTCGGTCTCGCCCAAGGGCCGAGGGATAAACTCCGTCTCGCCCGATGCCTTGAGGGCGGGCTCGGTCTCGCCCGAGGGCTAAGGGATGAGTTCCGTCTCGCCTGATCCCGGAGGGGCAGGGTCAGCCTCACCCGACGCCTTTGTGGGATAACCCTGCCTCGCCCAAAGGCTCAAGGCTAAACTCCGTCTCGCCCGACGCCTATAGGGCGGGCTCGGTCTCGCCCGAAGGCTAAGGGATGGATTCCGCCTCGCCCAATCCCAGAGGGATAGGGTTAGTCTCGCCCAAGAGATAGGGATTGATCTCCGCCTCACCCGACGGCTCAGAACGAGCCTCGCCCTGATCGATATCTATCCCTCATAATGATGGGTACAGGACGAGACAAGACGTTCGGGTCAACCATGGCTCCAACGACCATACCCTGCGCCCTGGCAGGAAAAGGACTGCCAGGGAGCAACAGGACTGATGCTTTAGACCCTTCCGGGCGCCGCTGAAGGGTCGAGATGGCGACTAGAGGGGGGGTGAATAGTCTTTTCTAAAACTTAATCGCGTCGGCTAACCGATACAAATGCGGAATTAAAACTATCGGTCTAGCCAAGACTATACCCCACTCTATATGTTCACTAGCACCTTGCAAAGATAACAATTATGCAACAAAGGTGCCCGGCTAGCTAGAGCTCTCCTAAACAATTCTAGGAGCAAGGTTATACAAACCTATGCCACTAGTACTTTAAGCAACAAGGGAGCTCCTACACATGCTAGTAAGCAAAAGCACAAAGCTAACTAAGCTCACTAGCAATGCTCAATAACAAGGCAACCAATGCCTAATTAGAGAGCACAAATACTTAGCTACACAAACTAAGCAATGTGACTAACAAGGTTACTAAAACCAAATTAGCCACACAAGGGAGCTACTTCTATGCTACACAAGCAAGAAGGTAATTAGCAAGCTACACAAGCTATCTAATTACAAGAGCAACTACACAAGCTTAATATGTATAAAAGTAATTGCAAGCTTGTGTAATGGGGATGCAAACCAACGGGAAGAACAAGGTTGACACGATGATTTTTCTCCCGAGGTTCACGTGTTTGCCAACACGCTAGTCCCCGTTGTGTCGACCGCTCACTTGGTGGTTCGGCGGCTAATTAGCATCACCCGCTAAGCCCGCACATCGGGCGCCGCAAGAACCCACCCCTTGAGTGAGGGTAGCTCAATGACACGCTTTACTAGAGTTGCTCTTCGCGGCTCCCGCGGGGCGAGCACAATGCCCCTCACAAGCACTTCTCCGGAGCGCCGCACAAGCTTCTTGCGCGCTTCGACGGAGACCACCACCAAGCCGTCTAGGAGGTGGCAACCTCCAAGAGTAACAAGCACCACCGACTTGCAACTCGATCACCTAGTGCCACTCGATGCAACCTCACGATGCAATCGCACTAGAATCGCTCACTCACACAATCGAATGATCACTATCAAGTATGTGTGTGATGGAGGGCTCCCAAGCACTCTCAAGCATGGACACAAAGTCCCCCAAGGTGCTCCACACCAGCCATGGCCGAGGGCCACTTCTATTTATAGCCCCAAGGGCTAAACTAGCCGTTACCCCTTCACTGGGCAACGGTCGGGTCGACCGGACGCTCCGGTCGAGCTGACCGGACGCTGGACCTCAGCGTCCGGTCGCTCGCAGACGACCACGTGTCCCGATTCCAACGGTCACTTGACCTGACCGGACGCAGCAGCACTCAACTGACCGGACGCTGGACCCTCAGCGTCCGGTCGTTTCCAGTAAGCTCCCGAGCATGACCGGACGCGTCCGGTCGAATGTGATCGGACGCAGCCAGCGTCCGGTCACACTCCAGCGACTGCTACACTCCACGTCAGTGCGACCGGACGCAGCCTGCCAGCGTCCGGTGCATTCAGATCCAGCGTCCGGTCAGTTGACCGACGCCAGCATCTTCTCCATTCTCTTCACCCTTGCTCAAGTGTGCTAACCACAAGAATTTGCATCCGGCGCAATAGAAAATAGACATTCCATTTTCCCGAAAGCGCCGAATCCCGCCGAGCTTGTGAGGCGGGAGGGAGAGAGGGACCCAAACCCATCTCACCCCTACAAACACCACCGCCTTTGTAAATGTGCCAACACCATCAAGTGTACACCACCATGTGTATGTGTGTTAGCATTTTCACAATCATTTCCCAAAGGATGTTAGCCACTCAACTTGCCACGCCACTCGATCCTAGCGACAATGCAAAGTTAGATCACTCGAGTGGCACTAGATGACCGATATGCAAACAAGTTTGCCCCTCTTGATAGTACGGCCATCTATCCTAAACCCGGTCATAAACTTCTCTACACACCTATGACCGGTGAAATGAAATGCCCTAGGTTATACCTTTGCCTTGCGCATTCCATTCCATCTCCTCCAATGTTGATGCAACACATGCACCAACACGATCAACAATGATATGATCCACTTCATATCATCACATGATCATATTGGTTCATCGATCTTGACTCTACTTGCTCTTCACCGTTGCCATCGTCCATCGGCGCCAAGTCTTGCTCAAGCTTCACCGCCACGCGGTCCATCACTCCAAAGCCTTCGACTTGCCCTTCACGCTTGCAACCGGTCCATCAAGCCAAGTCTTGTCTTGATCTTCTCCACCTTGATCACATGACTCAATGTCATGTCTCATGTGCATTTAAGCTCCTTCATCATCACATGTGTGAGCTTTGCAACATCTCCAAGCCATTTTCACCTTCATGGCATATGTTGCTCACACACATGTACCTGTGGACTAATCACCTGTGTATCTCACATAAACACAATTAGTCCACCTAAGTTGTCACTCAATTACCAAAACCAACAAGGACCTTTCAGCCGCTGAGCCCAAAAGGTATTACAGGTGCGTGCATCTCACTCGGTAGAGTTGTAGGCGCCGCCTTCAGCTCTGGGACACGGAACCCAATGAAGATACACGACAACCGCTATGCTCCAAGAACGGATTTGCTATCTCCACGAACGACGGATACTCCGTCACCGCGCTGTGGACCCGAGGGAGCGGGGCCCTCTTCCCGACCCCTCAGGTCCTCCCAGTTAGAGGGCCTTGGCCAGGGCGCTACACCGGACCCCAACCCCGAATTCTCCCAACAAGAATCATGGGAACCAGAAGGCGTATGGAGCAAGGCTGGGGGGAGGCTCCTAAGTCAAAACCACTGTACTACAGCCCATACCCTGGGGGCAGCATGCTATGACTAATCTGACATCCTACAGAGATATCGACAACATCGTAAGCACTTATCTTCCTTCGCACTCATCAGAATGGGGGACCGGACCAGGTAGACATGAGCCCCAAGGCTAAGTAGAGTACGCATCCTGGAGCCCTCATCCTTGTAAAGCCAGCCCCTTCATCTATAAAAGGGGATGCGCATCCTCCATCAAAGGGACAGAAAAAATAGGACCGAACAATAGAACGCACTCATACACACAAGCAGATACAAAGCTCTCGACCACCTTTCAATCCTTCGATCAGAGACTTGGGACCAGTCCCTCTCTCGGCAATTTGTATCCCTTACTACAGACCGTTCACGGTGCTAATAACACAAGCAGCAACAAACTGGATGTAGGGACGTTCCGCCCGAACCAGTATAAATCCTGTGTCCTTTAGCGTACCATCCGAGCCTAACGCGCATTACTATAAATTTACTTGCCGGTGCTTGTACGAAACACCGACAGTTGGCGCGCCGGGTAGGGGCTTTGCGCGTTCCAAATCAGGTCTCGGATGGCCACCCACATAATCACCTGGGCCCTGGGCGCACACGTGCGTTTCGGCGACCTGGATTTCATCATCACACTAGGAGGAGAGCTAGCGCTGACTCACTCAGCCGCCCCATCTCCCCCTTCGATCAACCTCAGCCGTCTCAGGCTTGAGGGCCCACCGAGCAACTCCCGGGGAGTCCCGCCACCCAAGGAGACCTCTCACAACGCCACCATGTGTCCGGAAGGGTCCATATGGAGCACCCCGACAGCGTTTCCGTTCGGTCTCCGCAACGTTGCGGCAACCGCTGGCCGCCTTCTGGCGCTACGTGTGGTTCAACCACCCAGGGACATCGAGTTCGTGGGAGCGATGGAGCGGGATACGGAGACTCTCTATGAGCTCCTCAACGAGGAGCCTGTATCGCTCTCTAGCTCAGATTCCAGCAGGGGGAGCCACCACCCTTCCCGAGAGTGCTACATGACGCAGACCCCTGAGGGTCACGTTGAAAGCGCCTCCAGGGAAGAGGCCACCCCTACAAACAATCCTAAGAGCAGATCCGGGGAAGAGGGGACAGCCCCATCTCACCTGAGGATGGAGCAGCTAAGGGCTCATCAACAAGAGATCGATGAGGCCGGGCAAGGGCTCGCACAGGAATACGCGGACATCAATCGCCAGATTGAACGCCGCAAAGACGGGGGGCGCGCGCGCGCCACAGCCCGCACCGTACATCAAAGGATCCTCACCGATGATGGGGCCTTTCCTCACTTTGCTCGAGCTAGCCAGAACATCGCCGCAGCAACCGCCTTGCTGCATGGCCTCCCGGAGGCCACGACGTCCGAGGATCGACACGCTTATCGGGAGATTCGCACATTGCTCGAGCATGCAGCCGCGCAGCAGGCGGAAAGTTTGTTGTCTCGATGACGCGAACCCGACACCAGCCAGCGCGCACCCTCAGTGCGTCCCACCAAGGACGCATCCGTACACCAAACACCGCCAGCCGGTGGGCAGCCCTCCGTCGTCCCTGTACATCAACGCCTCGGCCGTGGCCGCGACGTACGCAGCATAATCAACGCCCGGAGATGTGCCCACGACGACGATGGAGAAGCAGCGCGCCGCGGCTATCATCCCCGACGTGGCGGGCGCTACGACAGCAACGAGGACCGAAGCCCGAGCCTCGTCCTGCCAGGCCCTCAGGCCTTTGGCCGGCACATCCTCAACGTTGCGTTCCCTCTAAGGTATCGACCGCCTATGAACATTCCTAAATATTCTGGCAAAACAAATCCCGGGCTTTGACTCGAAGACTATCAGCTTGCATGTCAGGCCGGTGGTGCGAGTAATGATAACTTTATTATTCGCAATCTCCCGCTGTTCTTGGCCGACTCGGCGCGAGCGTGGCTAGAGCACCTACCGTCCAATGCTATTCAGAGTTGGGCGGATCTGACTGAGATCTTCGTGGGTAATTTCTAGGGCACGTACAAACGCCCTAGAAACCCATGGGACCTCAAGAACTGCCATCAGAAAGCCGATGAAACCCTCCACGGGTACATCCGACGCTTCTCCCGACAGTGCAATGAGCTCCCGAACGTCGCCGACGCCGACGTGATAGGAGCCTTTCTGTCCGGAACGACCTGCGAATCCCTGGTCCACAAGCTAGGACGTAGGGGCCCGCGAACTACCAAGGAACTCCTGGACATTGCCACTAGTCACGCCTCTGGAGAAGAGGCAGTCGGAGCCATCTTTGATCGCTCCGACGGAAAGACAAGGTGGGACGAGGACGCCAGCGAAGGCGCCTCCAACCGTCCCGCCAAAGAGAAAAATAAGAAGCAACGGCGCGACAACTCACTCGTGGCCGCTGCCGACCGCAAAGGTGGCCGGAAGCCCGCGGAGGACACTCCGAACCACTTCGAGAAAATGCTCGAGGGGCCATGCCCAAACCATGCCTTCCTGGCCAAGCACCTATACAAGGAATGCGGCCTTATGCGCAAATACTTGGCCGGGGGTCTGAACAAGGAGGAGCAGGGGAAGGAGCCTGTTCCCACCACTAACAACACGGAGGAGAAGGACGACACCTTCCCAACTCCGACCGGTGCCCTCATGATCTTCGGAGGATCAGCGGCCTACGACTCCAGGCGCCGCCAGAAGGTCGCACGTCGAGAGGTCTATACCGCTGGACCGGCTATGCCAGCTTATCTCCGGTGGTCGGAATCCGCCATAACCTTCGATCGGACCAACCATCCGGATACCATCCCACACCCGGGATGGTATCCGCTTGTCGTCGACCCGATCGTCGGTCCAAAGCGGCTCACCAAGGTACTGATGGATGGGGGCAGCGGCCTCAACATCATGTACGCCAAGACGCTCGACGAGATGGGCGTCGACCGAATGCGCCTCCGCCCCGTCCGAGCACCTTTCCATGGCGTCGTGCCAGGAAGGCAAGCCGTGCCGCTAGGGCAGATTGACCTGCCCGTCACTTTTGGGGATCAATCCAATTACCGGACTGAGACCCTCACCTTCGATGTAGTAGGGTTCCCGGGGACTTTCCACGCCATTCTGGAGCGACCATGTTACGCGAAGTTCATGGATGTACCCAATTACACGTACCTGAAACTGAAGATGCCGGGCCCCCGTGGGGTCATCACCATCGGCACCTCCTTCTAGCGCGCTTATGAGTGCGAGGTCGAATGCTGCGGACACGCATCCGCGGTCATCGCATCCGAAGAGCTCGCCACCCTCAGGGAGGAGGTCATTGAAGGGACACCTAACGCAAAGAAGTCGTCTGGATCGTTCGAATCGGCAGAGGGCTCTAGGGACGTCCTCTTGGATCCCAGTAGCTCCGAGGGCAAAAAAGTCCGAATCGGGACCGCGCTCTCCTCCGCATAGGAAAGTGCGCTCATCGACTTCCTCCGCGCCAACAGGGACATCTTTGCGTGGAAACCCTCGGATATGCCAGGCATCCCGAGGGAGGTCGCCGAGCATACTCTCCAAATCCTCCCGGGCTCCAAGCCGGTGAAACAACGCCTGCGCCGCTTCGACGAGGAGAAACGCAGGGCCATCGGTGAGGAGATAGCCAAACTACTGGCCGCAGGATTCATAAAGGAAGTATACCACCCAGAATGGTTAGCAAATCCTGTTCTTGTCCGAAAAAAGCGGGAAATGGAGAATGTGTGTTGATTATACTGGCCTCAACAAAGCGTGTCCAAAGGATCCATTTCCTTTACCACGAATAGACCAAATAGTCAATTCCACCTCGGGGTGCGAAACCCTCTGTTTCCTAGACACATACTCAGGCTACCATCAAATCGCGATGAAAGAGTCCGACCAGCTCGCGACATCTTTTATCACGCCCTTCGGATCATTTTGCTACGTTTCAATGTCGTTTGGTCTGAAGAACGCTGGGGCAACGTACCAGCGCTGTATGCTTAGTTGCTTCGGAGACCTCATCGGGCGAACCGTTGAGGCCTATGTCGACGACATCGTAGTCAAATCCAAGCGGGCTAACCACCTTGTCGCCGACCTTGAACGCATCTTTGCGAAACTCCGAGCGAACGGCATCAAGCTCAATCCCGAAAAATGTGTTTTCGGGGTCCCGAGGGGCATGCTGCTCGGCTTCATCGTCTCCGAGCGTGGCATCGAAGCCAACCCAGAGAAGATATCAGCCATCACGAGGATGGGCCCGATCCAAAACATAAAGGGGGTTCAGCGGATCACCGGGTGCCTTGCCGCCCTCAGCCGATTCATTTCACGCCTCGGCGAACGAGGACTCCCCCTTTATCGACTCCTGAAGAAAACTGAAAGTGCATCTAGCCCTTTTGTGGGTTTTGGATGATTGAATGACAACGTGATTAAAGGACTAACCCGTTTACTAAGTGTGAACAGGTAATAGGTTATCTCACAAGGTACTTAATGAAAGCCAAAATGATGTATTGTTGTATAAACAATCTAGTTCAAGCACAAGACAACAATGCAAATGGAAATCATGTGAAGGCTTATTTCTTGTGGGATTTCCATGTACTATGTGAAAGCAAGCTCATGATTATTAGTTAATGAGACATAAGGGATTGCATATGGAATGGTCTCATATTTGAAGCTTGCTAAATTTAAATGAAAAAGATAACAATACATATGAATGGATGATTCAACACAAGATGTGACTTGATGGCTTGAGATGGTGAAGATAGCAAGGAAAGGCTTCGAGGTACTAAGCAAGGGTGAAGGGCAAGCGACTGGCTTGGCGGCCGAAGAACCTAGCTAGGGTGAAGAAGAAAGTACTTGCATTTAGTTGAGGTACTAATCAAGCTAAGATGGTCATATTTATGTGAAGGATAAAATCTATAATGAAGTATTTGATGGAAGTGACTTGATACATCTGGGATTATTCAAACTTGATGAATGGAATCAAGTCACATGCTCAAGATGGCTATGCTCAAGTGAAAAGATCAACATCAACATGTTAGCACCCTTACTTGATGAAGATTGGAAAGGACGGCATCAATTCAAAAGAACAACTCAAGTGGTACAAATTCATATTTCCATTTATCTTGAGTTTAATAGGTATGCCGTACTATGAAGAGGGATGCATCATGTTGATAGATAATGTTTCATAAGTGCTCAAGCCAACCCATGTGAGTTTTGAGTATTTGAGCGACAAAAGTGCTAACTGATCACTTGCTGGTCTGGCAATACCGGACGTGTCCGGTATTCATACCGGACAGTGTCCGGTATTTGTCCAGCAGCTGTAAACCTGTTGTTCTCAGGGTTGGTTCGTCGAGAGTTCCGACGTAGGTCGGGAGTTCCGACGGTCGGGAGTCCCGGCATGGGTCGGGAGTTCCGACGTGTCGCACTTCAACTGACTTGGAGGGTTCACTGTCCTGGTCATACCGGACATGTCCGGTATTCATACCGGACGTGTCTGGTATGGATGACCAGAGGCCAACGGCTAGTTTTCAAAAGCCGTGAGAGTCGGGAGTTCCGACGTAAGTCGGGAGTTCCGACGGTCGGGAGTTCCGACATGTGTCGGGAGTTCCGACACCTCACTAACTTTAACTCAGTTACATGTTTTTCAAAATTACTGAGGGTCGGGGGTTCTGACTTGAGTCAGGGAGTTCCGACGGTCGGAAGTCCCGGCATTCTTCGGGAGTTCCGACACCTCACAACTTCACTGTAACTTAGTTACCGTTGGCGCAGTGTGAGTCATACCGGACGTGTCCGGTATGCATACCGGACATGTCCGGTATTGCAACGGCTATAAAACGGCTAGTTTTTCAAGGGGGCTATAAATACCCCCAAGCCTCCACCTTTGGAGGCTGCTGATTCTGCTGTGATAGACACACGTTTTTGAGCCTTGCCAACTCTCCTAAACCCTCTCTTAGTGAGTGTGTGATCCAAATTGCAAAATCAATTTGTGGGTTGAGAAAGAATTTGAAAAAGAGAGCAAGCCACCACTTGAGCACTTGTGCATATTGTCAATCTCGTGATTCGCATTTGTTACTCTTGGACTCTTCGGTCCTAGACGGCTAGGCGTCGCCGGAGAGCAACCGAGAGATTGTGGTTGCTTCGGAAAGTTTGTAACGGTCGATTCCGCCGCCTCGGAATCATTTAGTGGAAGGAGGAAAAGGAGTTGGAAAAGACTCCGGCTAGAGTGACCTTCGTGGTACCCTCTAGGGCTGACCTTCGCTGGGTCGCCCGCAGCCCCCTCAACGGAGAGTAGGACTCGAACGAGTCCGAACTTCGGTAAAACAAATATCGTGTCTTAATTCGCATTTCATTTGATATTTGTGTTGCTCTAGCTGTGCTGCAGGTTCTCTGTGTATATTGTCATCTCCATTAGGTGCCTGCAGTTTGGTTTGAAGATAGAAATCGAAAGGAGCAAGTTCGGGGCTGATCTGCAGAAATCGTGTATACCGGACACGTCCGGTATTCATACCGGACACGTCCGGTATTTCCTGCCTCCACTGAAAATATTTATTCTCTGTTCTAACTTGGTGTTGCAGGGTTGTAGCTTCTAGATATATTCTTTATACCTTGTTTACTTTGTGGCTAACTTGTGAGGGGTGGTAGTACTCTTGATTTGGAGTTTCCATTTTGGAAACTCCCCTTTCTAATTGTTTCCGCATTTAAAGGTGTTAATTTTCAGAAACGCCTATTCACCCCCCTCTAGGCGGCATCCTAGGTCCTTTCAATTGGTATCAGAGCTGGTTCTCACCTAAAGCTTCACCGCCGTGAGAAAAGGATGTCGACGCCTATCGAGTTGGAGCCGGTGCTTCTCCAAAATGATGGTTCAAACTTTCTACCTTGGTCAATTAATGTACTCAATGCTTTTAGAGATATTAGTCCTCTTGTTGAGCATATTGTGGATGCAAGCATACCTCTTCCTATAGTTGATTGGAGCAACTACAAAAATTTGTCTAAAGAGGAAGAGATATGCGTGCAACTCAATGCTCAAGCTATTAATGTCATTTTGAGTACATTAAGTGTAGAGGTTCAAGATGAGGCAATATTCAATGGACAACCACCTCCGGAGAGTGCTCATCTCATTTGGACTAGACTTTTTGATTTATATGGAAAATCCAAATGTGATGATGCACTTGAGATCGAGTCAATGGAAAGTGTGTCCATTGTGTCTTCATACAGCGAAGAAGCCTCACAAGACCTCAAGAGTACCGAGCCGGAGCAAGAGGTGCAAGCAGCACATGACGTGCTGTCTGCCTGCACATACCGGACGTGTCCGGTATGCATACCGGACGTGTCCGGTATGGCCGAGGCAGCAGACCAGCAAGCAGCTGTTTGCAGCGATGCTCAAGCCCGATGGCGACCAAGTGATGAGTCAACCTCAGTATCTCATGATACTCATCACTTGTGTCTCATGGCCAAGAAAAGCAAGAAGAAGAATAACAAGAAAGATCAAGAAAAGGAGAAAGCACAAGTAGATGATCAAGATAAGAGTGATGTTGAAGTTGAAGACAACTACAACCTTGATCATCTCAACCATAAAGATAAGTTCATCATCATGAAGATAGTTGAAAAGAATGATGAGCTTGAAGAAGAGATTGAGAAGCAAGAGCAATCGCTTCAAAATCAAGAAAAGTTTCTCATCTCCAAATTGCAAGAGCTAAAGGCAATTAATGAGAGGTATGAAAAATTGTCAATTGAGCATGCTTTAGTTACTAACTCCTCTTCTAGTGTTTCACAACTAGAGAAGGAAAACTTTGAGCTCAAGGCAAGGCTAGATGAACTATCAAGCAAGTATAATGAGCTACAAGCAAATTATGATCATCTAAAGTGCTCTCATGAGGAAGTAGTAGAATCAAGCATCATGCTTGAGGTGGCTCATGAGGTTGTGATTACATCGGTAAAATTCTCTCAACCTCTCACACATCCGCTCACTAGTACACCATCTCAATTAAATATTTCTTGTACTAATGAATGTGCTACTCAAGCAAGCCAATCTTCGATTGAGCTAAATCTTATAGAAAACATAGAGCTCAAAGAAGAAGTGCAAAGATTAAAGAAAGATGTGATTCGATTGAAGGGTAAGGAGAAAGCACAACCTTCTCAAGATAACCGTGATAACATGGTGAAGAAGCTTGAGAAGGGTTCAAACCTTGCTTCCTCCAAAGCCCAACAAAAGAATCACATCTCAAGCAAGGCCAACACAACCAAGAGCAAGAAACATGGAAAAAGGATGTGCTATGGTTGTGGATTGTATGGACATGAGTGGGCTATGTGTCCACACAAGAGTTGGGCCGACAAAGTTGAAGCCGCCAATCAAAAGGCTTCTACCAAGAAATGCCCAATGTACAAAGAAGCAAGAAAGGAAGCCCAAGTTGCAACTAGAAGATGCTATGGGTGCAATGAGATGGGCCACAAGGTTGATAGATGTCCATACAAGCAAATCAAGCATAGAGCACACAAAGGCCGCATATGCTATGCTTGTAGAAGAAAGGGGCATCTAAGCTATGAATGCCCAAATGGTAAAACTCCTAAGCCAAACACATTTGTTTATAATGATATGCTTAGGAAGACCACAAATGGAGTTAGCACTAGTAAGGTGATGTGTTCACCACAAACTAATGCTAAAGCCATTTGGGTGCCTAAGCACTTATTGACTAACTCAAAAGGACCCAACAAGAGTTGGGTACCAAAGTGTGCTTAGGTTAATGATGTAGGTACTTGGTGATGAGATGAAGCCCTTCGGGGTGGTTGAGCAAGCAATTTGACTATATTCACTCAATCTATCAACCAATTCTTATCTTAATCCCTTATATGGTTGACCCGAAGATAATTCAATGAACATCTCATATATTTCATCCTCACCATTGGTAACAAGTACCTAAACCTTTTAGGATAGCCATCTTGTTCATTTCATGTTCTATAGTTCACAAATAAGTACATTTGTGAAATAATGAAAGTGGCTAATTAATTTCACTTGAGATTCATCATGTTTGCCATATGATGCTTTTATTAGCTCTCTAGTAGAGTAATTTATTTGTTGAGATGCAAGTATACAATAAATAAATATTACAGTTAAAACGAAGAATCACAAGCAGCAACTTAATTGGTTCTGTCTTTCACCTATCGGACGTGTCCGGTATTACTATCGGACGTGTCCGGTATGGCCAGGGACAGAAGTCAGTGTTTCTGTTCTGTGTATTCCGGACGTGTCCGGTATACTACCGGACATGTCCGGTATTGCATGGACCAGAACACTAATTGTGTTCCAACTGAGTATTCGATCCATACATTTTTTATATATCCCTAACTTACTCAGAAGCTTGTGTTTTATCAAATCTAAGTGGATTGTGAGCATCTCTTAAACTCACTTTTAACTATGGCAATCTTATTTGGTTTATGGTCAAAATGAAAAATTGGCTCTCAATTTCTTATTAGAATAAAAGTGCTTGTTAAAAGTCATTCAAAATACGTGAAGCACTTATTTAGGGGGAGCTAAATTTCCATTTTGCACCATTGTGGACTAACAAATTTATCTAGCATTCTTTGTAGTTCTTTGGATGAAAATGTATCTAGCATGATTATTTGGCAATTGAGGTCAACATAAAGATCATCATGCTGCTTGTCTTCTTAGTGATATTCTTGCGGGCTCAAGGCAAAGGTATGTGTTTACATACATACATTGTAAGTGCATCTAAGGCCCTGTATATGTTAGAATGTGCATTTGTGTGACATAGGAGAGATGTTTTTCAAAAATCCCTAACTAGCATGAGTAGGAAGTGTGAATTTGAGAAACTATTTGAATCTTGGTCTTTGTGACCTAGCCTTGCCATGTGATGATTATAGCTCTCCTTGATTGTTTGATTGGCTAATCACACATGACATGGCTCTCTTAAGTCCACAATCTACTTTGTCTCACTTTATCTCTCTCAAGCAAGCGAATTATTGTTTATGCCATTTATTTGGAAAAGAGAAAATAAATTGATGGCATTTGATAAGAAAAGTGATAGTACTCGGTTTGGATCAAGATCATACACCTTTTTGGACTGAGCAACAACAGAGAAAGGGTTTGGAAGAGTGAGAACACATTTTGGAATTATTTGGGCCAGCCCGCGTATACCGGACGTGTCCGGTATGCTACCGGACGTGTCCGGTATGAGCGGGATTATAAAAACAGAACTTACCCCTTCGGCCCAAACAGACTTGCCTCCTCCAAACCAACCAGCCGACGCCCTTCTTCTCCCCTAGGGCGACCAAGGATCTCATCAAGGAAAAGAGAGAGAGGGAGATTGCATTGGAGAAGACTTGGATCAAGAATTGAAGGCCCGTGGATTTGGATTTCACATCGCTCTATCTTCTCTCCTCTCAAGGTACCCTAATCACGGACCTCGTCCGATCTACATGGTCAATGCAAGATTTTAAAATTCCTTCGGTCAATATGCTACATTGGTGATATAGAAGCAATGCCCAAAGTTTGGAATTGATCCGTGGTGGTTTGAATCGAGAAACCCCGGTTAGGGTTGCTGGTCGCCCATACCGGACGTGTCCGGTATGCTACCGGACGTGTCCGGTATGGCCCAGCAGAGCAGACTCCCTGCTGTTCTCTGACTCAATCCTATCTGAATGGTTTGTTAGGCTTAGTTTCTTTTGTATCTATGTTTTGCAAACCTTGTGACAACGGTGTGTCGAGGTGATTGTAAAACCTTGGATAAAAGAATCTATGTCTAACTACAATTCAAGAATAAGCTATGGGCATGTATCTAAAATTATTTGGAAATATTTGGATACAGGACAGCAGCCATGAGTGGACGACAGGAGCCGAGGTCCAAGCACAGGCATGATCCAGCACTTGAGAAGTACAAGAAGGCGAGACAGGATATGCATCCTGGATTTCAGCCAACCAGCAGGAGGTCCACCAGGGCTGCCTCTAGTGCAGCAGCTCAGTATGCAGAGGGGTCCGGGAGCTCTTCTTCTGACACAGACACTGATGAGTTCAGAGTGGAGTCTAGAGATGAAAGAAAGAGGAAGAGCACTGACAGAGGATCAGATGGTGACAGCTCAGATGAGGAGCAGGAGATTGAGGAGGAGGAGTCCGTTCCTCCAGTTCAGCACCAGCCTGGTCAGGGGATGCATTATGGTCTTCTTGAGACACGTCTGCCCAATGTGCCCTCCTATGTTCCCAGAGTTGACTACAGGGGAAAGGGTATGACCAGGAAGGCTAGAGATGAGCGAAGGGTTGATCCGAGGAACTTACCTAAGGTTCAGTACGATCACCGCTTCTAGACCGCCTTTCACTTGGACTTCTACTCCAGTGTGATTCTTACCAGGAACCCAGTAATTGCCAGGTCTCAGTGGATTGACTGGCAATATATTAGAGAGTTGCAGAAGGCCTCAGTTGATCATGCTATTGCCATCTGCCAGAGCACAGGAGTTTATGAGATCATGGAGTTCCAGCATGACTGGAACACAGAGGTAGTAGCTCAGTTCTATGCTACTCTGTTCGTTGAGGAGGATGAGAGGCGGATGCACTGGATGCTTGAGGGCCAGTGGTACAGTGTTGACTATGATGTTTTTGCCGCCCAGCTTGGCTTCTCTGAGGATGATCTCCAGAGGGACAGGATCCACACCGAGCAGGTGTTACCTCCTGAGCAGCTCGCATATATGTATCCTCCTAGGTGGTCAGAGAGGAGCTGTGGGGAAGGTTCTAGGTCTTCACCCTACCTACAGGTACCTGGACAGGATGTTCAGGAAGACTATTGACTGCAAGGGTGGAGACAAGGGCACCATTGCTGATTACTCCAGGAACCTACTCCACAGGATGGCACCTGATGCTCGGCCCTTCAGCGTGTTTGACTTTATTTGGTCCGAAATCAGGAGTGTTGGAGAGAGGCCCCTCAAGGGCTGTGGTTTTGCTCCTTATATCATGCATATGATTGAGCAGGTGACAGGGCACACATTTGAGTATGATAAGATTCACAAGGCCCTGAAGATTATTGCAGATCTGCCTGAGATCCGGGTTACCTCCAGCAGGACCAGGAGGAGCAGCAGCAGCACCAGAGGCAGATGCACCTGGGAGTGGTGCACCAGCAGGAGCTTCACCTTCACCACGTGCTCCTTCACGTTCTACTTCACGCCGTGGCAGTCCTCCTTCGCCTATCCGCAGGCTTTTCAGCTCCATATTTGGGATGTGCCGTGACATCCAGACCAGGCAGCAGAAGGAGAGGGAGGCTAGGAGGAAGGACACTCGGACTTTGAAGCAAATTGCTTCTAATCTTGAGCTTGATCCTCCTAGGTCTCCTCTATCAGATGAGGCAGCTAGTGAGCCTGAGACTGAGGAGCAGCAGCAGGCTAGATATGATAGAGAGTATGTTGAGTTCATACAGCGACAGCAGCAGCAGCAGGCACCTGAGCACCCTGACACTCTACCACTTCAGGCTCGTGTGCCTACTCACTCTCAGCCACTGTCCCAGCACTGCAGACGATTATGCTACAGATTGGTGGAGTGACCTGACAGGTGGTGGTGGCTTCTACGGGTCTGGTGGCTATGACGCGTCTGGTGCGGGTGGTTCTCGTCCAGCCGGTGTTGCACTGCTCAGATGATGAGGATGCTGGTCGAGATGATGATGATGATGAGTGATCTCAGCTTTCCGTGACAGCTTGTAGCCCCTTTGTCCTTAGTATGTTATTGTTGGACCTTTGTGGTGATAGATGACAAAGGGGGAGAGAGACTGATTAAAGCTTCAGGATAGTTTCATTTGCTTATCTTTGTACCTGAAGATATGTACTGCAGGCTGTAGTTTGTTTCTGAGCTTCATTGATGTATCTTGGATTTGAGATAGATTGTATCATGAGAGAGATGAGACTTACTTATGCTTTATCTATGTATCTCTTGAGACATGATCTTTATCTATATATATCAATGGTTTCTGGACTTGAGAAAATTTGTAATGAGTGCTATGTGTGAATTACATGTGTCATATTTATTTTCATAAGGACTATGCATGCTAGAATGAAAATATTTGATGTGATGCCTTTATATTTATTCTTGTATGATATATCATTTCATATGCATCATGGTTCCTCTTTGTCACACACACATGCACCCCACGGATGCAATGATCTAGGGGGAGTCTCCTATTTGTTTTAGTATGTGCAATTGACATTTGAGGTCATTTTGTGGATTCTAATCATAAGCACATATTAAGGGGGAGCCTCTCATAAATCATTGAACCCAAAAGTTTAAATGTTTATATCATTTTGTAAGCTTTAATCAAGTTGTCATCAATCACCAAAAAGGGGGAGATTGAAAGTGCATCTAGCCCTTTTGTGGGTTTTGGATGATTGAATGACAACGTGATTAAAGGACTAACCCGTTTGCTAAGTGTGAACAGGTAATAGGTTATCTCACAAGGTACTTAATGAAAGCCAAAATGATGTATTGTTGTATAAACAATCTAGTTCAAGCACAAGACAACAATGCAAATGGAAATCATGTGAAGGCTTATTTCTTGTGGGATTTCCATGTACTATGTGAAAGCAAGCTCATGATTATTAGTTAATGAGACATAAGGGATTGCATATGGAATGGTCTCATATTTGAAGCTTGCTAAATTTAAATGAAAAAGATAACAATACATATGAATGGATGATTCAACACAAGATGTGACTTGATGGCTTGAGATGGTGAAGATAGCAAGGAAAGGCTTCGAGGTACTAAGCAAGGGTGAAGGGCAAGCGACGGCTTGGCGGCCGAAGAACCTAGCTAGGGTGAAGAAGAAAGTACTTGCATTTAGTTGAGGTACTAATCAAGCTAAGATGGTCATATTTATGTGAAGGATAAAATCTATAATGAAGTATTTGATGGAAGTGACTTGATACATCTGGGATTATTCAAACTTGATGAATGGAATCAAGTCACATGCTCAAGATGGCTATGCTCAAGTGAAAAGATCAACATCAACATGTTAGCACCCTTACTTGATGAAGATTGGAAAGGACGGCATCAATTCAAAAGAACAACTCAAGTGGTACAAATTCATATTTCCATTTATCTTGAGTTTAATAGGTATGCCGTACTATGAAGAGGGATGCATCATGTTGATAGATAATGTTTCATAAGTGCTCAAGCCAACCCATGTGAGTTTTGAGTATTTGAGTGACAAAAGTGCTAACTGATCACTTGCTGGTCTGGCAATACCGGACGTGTCCGGTATTCATACCGGACATGTCTGGTATTTTTCCAGCAGCTGTAAACCTGTTATTCTCGGGTTGGTTCGTCGGGAGTTCCGACGCAGGTCGGGAGTTCCGACGGTCGGGAGTCCCGGCATGGGTCGGGAGTTCCGACGTGTCGCACTTCACCTGACTTGGAGGGTTCACTGTCCTGGTCATACCGGACATGTCCGGTATTCATACCGGACGTGTCCGGTATGGATGACCAGAGGCCAACGGCTAGTTTTTAAAAGCCATGAGAGTCGGGAGTTCCGACGTAAGTCGGGAGTTCCGACGGTCGGGAGTTCCGACATGTGTCGGGAGTTCCGACACCTCACTAACTTTAACTCAGTTACATGTTTTTCAAAATTACTGAGGGTCGGGGGTTCTGACTTGAGTCAGGAGTTCCGACGGTCGGAAGTCCCGGCATTCTTCGGGAGTTTCGACACCTCACAACTTCACTGTAACTTAGTTACCGTTGGCGCAGTGTGAGTCATACCGGACGTGTCCGGTATGCATACCGGACATGTCCGGTATTGCAACGGCTATAAAACGGCTAGTTTTTCAAGGGGGCTATAAATACCCCCAAGCCTCCACCTTTGGAGGCTGCTGATTCTGTTGTGATAGACACACATTTTTGAGCCTTGCCAACTCTCCTAAACCCTCTCTTAGTGAGTGTGTGATCCAAATTGCAAAATCAATTTGTGGGTTGAGATAGAATTTGAAAAAGAGAGCAAGCCACCACTTGAGCACTTATGCATATTGTCAATCTCGTGATTCGCATTTATTACTCTTGGACTCTTCGGTCCTAGACGGCTAGGCGTCGCCGGAGAGCAACCGAGAGATTGTGGTTGCTTCGGAAAGTTTGTAACGGTCGATTCCGCCGCCTCGGAATCATTTAGTGGAAGGAGGAAAAGGAGTTGGAAAAGACTCCAGCTAGAGTGACCTTCGTGGTACCCTCTAGGGCTGACCTTCGCTGGGTCGCCCGCAGCCCCCTCAATGGAGAGTAGGACTCGAACGAGTCCGAACTTCGGTAAAACAAATATCGTGTCTTAATTCGCATTTCATTTGATATTTGTGTTGCTCTAGCTGTGCTGCAGGTTTTCTGTGTATATTGTCATCTCCATTAGGTGCCTGCAGTTTGGTTTGAAGATAGAAATCGAAAGGAGCAAGTTCGGGGCTGATCTGCAGAAATCGTGTATACCGGACACGTCCGGTATTCATAACGGACACGTCCGGTATTTCCTGCCTCCACTGAAAATATTTATTCTCTGTTCTAACTTGGTGTTGCAGGGTTGTAGCTTCTAGATATATTCTTTATACCTTGTTTACTTTGTGGCTAACTTGTGAGGGGTGGTAGTACTCTTGATTTGGAGTTTCCATTTTGGAAACTCCCCTTTTCTAATTGTTTCCGCATTTAAAGGTGTTAATTTTCAGAAACACCTATTCACCCCCCTCTAGGCGGCATCCTAGGTCCTTTCAAAAACTGACCGCTTCGAGTGGACGGCCGAGGCTCAGGAGGCACTTGACATGGTTAAACAATTTTTAACTAAGCCGTCGGTCCTAGTTCCTCCATGCGATGGAGAATCTCTCCTACTATATATATCGGCCACCACCCAAGTGGTTAGCTCCGCCTTAATAGTAGAGCGAGAGGAAGAGGGGCACGCCTTCAAGGTGCAGCGCCCTGTATATTTCATCAGCGAGGTGTTATCCGACTCCAAAACCCGCTACTCCCAGATCCAGAAACTCCTCTACACCGTCCTCATCACCAAAAGGAAGCTACGCCACTACTTCGAGTCACACCCCGTGACAGTAGTGACGTCGTTCCCCCTCGGCGAGGTCGTTCGTAGCCATGACGCTACGGGAAGAACCGCAAAGTGGGCACTCGAGCTGATGGATCAAGGCATTTCTTATGTCCCCCGAACGGCAATCAAATCTCAGGCACTGGCTGACTTCATCGCGGAATGGACCGAGGTCCAGATGCCACCAGCAGCCGTCGACCAAGAGTATTGGATAATGTACTTTGACGGATCGCTGATGAAGAAGGGCACCGGAGCAGGACTAGTCTTTGTATCCCCCCTCGGGGTGCACATGAGGTACATGGTTTGGCTTCATTTTTCCTCATCAAACAATACTGCAGAATACGAAGCGCTCATCAATGGCCTACGAATCGCCATCGAACTGGGCATCCGACGCCTCGACGTCAGGGGCGACTCTCAGCTGGTCGTCAACCAGGTCATGAAAGAGTCAGGCTGCCACGATGTCAAGATGGAGGCATACTGTCGAGAGATTCGACGTCTAGAGGACAAATTCGACGGCCTCGAACTCAATCATATCCCCAGGCGCCTCAACGAAGCGGCCGACACACTCGCAAAAGCGGCATCCAGCCGAGAGCCGGTTCCAATAGGCGTCTTTGCCAGTGATCAACACAAACCCTCGGTACGCTATGCGGGGTCGGAACAAGCCGACGATGGCCCTTCTAGTCCGATCCCTAAGGCTGATCCGCCAACTGTTCCTCCCGACCCCGAGGTCATGGAGCCTGAAGAAGATCCAGCAATGGAATCCGATCCTCCCAATGACTGGAGAACGCTTTACCTCAACTATCTCCTCCACGACGTACTACCGACCGACAAGACGGAAGCCCGGCGGCTCGCGCGACGCGCCAAATCCTTCGTTCTTGTAGAGGGCGAACTCTACAAACGAAGTCACATCGGAATTCTGCAACTTTGTATCCCTGACGAACAGGGAAAACTCCTACTGAGCGACATCCACGGTGGGGCATGCGGACACCATGCCGCACCAAGAACCTTGGTTGGGAAGGCATTTCGACAGGGTTTCTATTGGCCCACCGCAGTAGCCGATGCCGAGCAAATTGTACGCACCTGCGAAGGGTGCCAATACTACGCTCGACAAACACACCTCCCGGCCCAGGCTCTCCAGATGATCCCCATCACGTGGCCCTTCGCGGTCTGGGGGCTTGACCTGGTTGGGCCACTTAAAAAAGCGCCCGGAGGCTTTACCCACCTACTTGTCACCATAGACAAGTTCACAAAATGGATTGAAGCTCGGCCAATATCCACAATCAAATCCGAGCAAGCTGTGTTGTTCTTTCTCAACATCATCCATCGCTTTGGAGTACCGAACTCCATCATTACAGACAACGGCACGCAGTTCACCGGTAGGAAATTCATTCGTTTCTATGATGAACAACACATTCGAATCGATTGGGTAGCCGTCGCGCACCCCCGGACGAACGGACAGGTCGAGCGCGCAAACGGCATGCTTCTTCAAGGCCTCAAACCTAGAATTTTCAACCGGTTGAACAAGTTCGGCGCGCGTTGGCTCGCTGAGCTCCCGGCTGTGCTTTGGAGCCTAAGGACGACTCCTAGCCGGGCCACCGGCTATACACCCTTCTTCATGATCTACGGCTCCGAGGCCGTTCTCCCGACGGACCTCGACTATGGAGCACCAACAATCAGAGCATATGACGAAAAGGGAGCCGAGGCATCTCACCAAGACGCCATGGACCAGCTGGACGAGGCCCACGACATCGCCCTCCTCCGTTCAGCCAAGTACCAGCAAGCGTTACGGCGGTACCACAGCCGACGGGTGCGGGGTCGAGCCTTCAACGTCGGAGACCTCGTCCTCCGCCTTGTGCAGAGCAACAAGGATCATCACAAACTCTCCCCGCCCTAGGAAGGGCCCTACATCGTCGCAGAAATACTTCGCCCAGGCGCCTACCGGTTGAAAACTATCAAAGGCGAGGTCTTCACCAACGCCTGGAACATTGAGCAGCTACGTCGTTTCTATCCTTAAAATAAGCTTACACTTTTCTTTATCAGTTTTTGTCTTAACAGAACCCCGATCCTTAGTGACTTCCGGCCCCTGCAAATCACGAAGGGTCAGACCTCACTCGGGGGCTGGCATGTGATCATAACATATGTCATGTGTAATACAAGTATTACGCTTGTAAAAAATCCCTGTGTTATACTTGCAAACATTCTCTAAGTTTTCCATTCGCCTCGTAAACGAGTCTCAAGGGCTAAGATCTTGGGAACCAATTCTGAACACAACTGGTAGGACTGCGAGACACCCACGCCCCAGCGGCTACAACCTCTTTGCTCACCAGTTCAATCAGAATTAGTTCACCCACGTTCCTAGTTTCCTATGACTTAGACCATGAGAAGAGTTGGAAAGCGTTAAAATGACTTGCCATAAGCAAAGGATGTAATTTTGTTCATTTTTTGCACAAATTCACCACTTACAAAGCGATGTCATTACAAAAAGGAACAATATACTCTGAGGACTGTTTACTCGGGGGCTTCCCCACAACGTTATTTCATTACAGTCTCGGCTCAGCTCTACCACAAGTGCTACTGCGGTCGCCGCGCCACACTCTCCATCGGCGATGTCCGGGGCGTGTACACGGGCCAGCTCGTCTACTGCGGTCGCCGTGCCATGCTCCCCATCGGCGACATCTTCGCTGGATCCTCGAAGGCGCCACCATCTATGACGCCTCCGTCGGAGCGTCCGGGGACTACGCCATCGTCGTCAGCCACAACCCCGGCAGCAACGCCACCGCCATGACGTCTGGGGACTACGCCATCATCCCCAGCCATAACCCTGACAACAGCGTATGGGCAGGAAACGCCTCCCGCCAAGGGAGGAGCGCAGCGAACGACGGCGTGGTCAACGACGTAGGACGCCCACCGACGCCTTTTTTCCTTCAGCAGCAGCGACTCCTCACCAAGGGCCGCACGCACCATCTCATCTACGTTGGATAACCTCCGGCTCGACATCACGCACCAGACTCACGAGCAAGGTTGTAAGTTCTCTATCTCTCTCTGGCATTACTCTTCCTCACCCAGGAACTGCCACGACGCATGGACGCGTTCGGCAGAAAGGAATAAGAAGGAGAGATAGCGGCTCGGAGGCAGAAGGGGAGGTGGGATGAGAATTCCTCTCCCCCTCCCTATTTAAAGAGGAGGTGCTGTAACTAAGGAAAGGCGAAAGGTCAGACGAAAAAACCCTCTCCCTTCCCCTTTTTTAATACGCAATCAATGCTGATTGATATCTGAGGGGACGCGCTAGAAGTGATGGGACGAACCCCGGTCTACGAGGCGTCCCTCTTTGGTCAAACTGAATACTACCTGGGTATGGCCCGCCACGGACCCGCTCTGGATGCGGCGATTAAGGCACCCACATAGGCAGACAACTTTTCACCTCCCCCATGCAGGACCACAGACGACCCAACGACGAGACCTTTCAGATCTCCTGGGTCGGCCGTTCGGCCCAGAAGAAACGACGAACGAACGACCAAAGAAAGATAAGCCTCTCAGTTTTCTCACTTTATGCGTTAAAATTCGTTCGCAAGATTCTGACCCCGTCAAATAGCAGGGACGCGAACAGCGGGCTGCCAAGGATGACTACCAGTCTAGACATCCTCTTCACCCGACCCCTCCATACGCTTGAAACTAAGGGCGCGACATACAGGCAAAAAGCTTTGAGTAAAACTGGACGAACTAGCAAACCCTATGCCCCGATAGCTATGGTGTTTCTGTTCACCAGAAAAATCATACTCAACGCCCCTCGCGTCTCTAGTTTCGACATCTGCCTTCTCAAAGAAGGATCAGAGGGGTCCGCCTACAGAGTCTCCCCCAAGGGAAGAACTGTCAGGATGCCCAAGTTAATCGAACGGCTCGGATCGTCACCGAGACACGAAAACAAAGAACAGCAATTCTTACGCAGGTTATTCCAACCTCGTCACAAACGTTAGGGCCTGGACCCATCCGGTAGGAGCTTTCCGCCACTCATACCACCAAGGTAACGTTACCGACCCCACCTTTATTTTCAATTAAATCTTGCATTCAAAACATTTCATATGCAAAAAATTACATCCCAACGATTCGTGTCGTACCACGAAACGGCTGTCGCCTCATTCGATATAGGCAACCATAGGCTGAGGTTTGAAGGTCGGCCCGCAAAGGGCTCGAGGCCGCCTCACACCGAACAGAGCCAGGGAGAGATAACCGAGACGAGCCCCAGCGGCCCTGCCCGACCCCGCTCAGAAGCAAACCGGGACGTCTCGACCTTCTCTCGTTCGATTCTAACCTCGAGCCAAACCCACAGAATCTCCATCGAGGAGAGGCCATCGGGCCCCCTGAGCTTATCGAACGACTCAGGCATCTGCCGGGAGGTGGGTTAAGAAGTTGTGGAGTGCCACCAGAGGGCTCTGCCGACCCCATCAGCAAATGATGGACCCGGATTCCACACGAACGTACCCATTAGCGAGCTCGTTGAGCGCGGTACTCAAGCCATCGAGCCAAGTGTCGTTCACTCAGCCCCTTCGATTGCGAAAACTGAGGACAGGATAACACGCAATTAACAGCCAAACCCTATCAGACCCTAACAGGGCTCGGGGGCTCGGGCCAAACAATGCAGGGACACAGGTTCAAAGGCCCCACCTTGCCGAGCCCATAGAGTCCCCAGTTGGGATTTCTGTTGGAAGACAGGGCGGGGATTATTGCGATGGCATCCATTATCACCAGAACCACGATTCCGATCTCCAGTAACACCCGACCCCAGCAGGTGCGGGGGTCGGACCTTACTCGGGGGCTGTTAAGGTATGGCCACCTCCTTTCCTTCTTTCGGAACAATCTCCTCACATTATAATCAGCGGCATAATTCAGGGGAACATATTGGTAAGACCGTAAAAAATGAAATCGCAAAAAATCAAACAAAACAAAATTAAGACGCAAAAGCACGAAAGGCGTCCAGACTCGAAAAGTACCGACACTTGTCCACATATTACATATAAGCTGTTCTCAAAATTGTTCGATTAATTACTCCCGCGAAGGGAGAACCATTTTTTTTAGACTGTCTGCCAGGTTCTTCGCAAGGGGAGCGACCATCTTCTCCATTTCCTCTAGCTCTTCATCCTCGTAGGTGGATGGAAAGCCTTCGCTTATCACCCTCAGGTTTATTTCCTTCTCATAATGGGCGTGGGCGATGGTGAAGGCCTGGGTAATCCCAGCGTGAAAGGCACTCTCCTCGAGTTGGCCCACCCGAGCCGTGATACCTCCGACACGAGCCGCGAGCGGGCTGGTCTCCACCGGCTCCGTCACATTCAGGGCGTTAAGGACCACCCCGACCGCAGCTTGTAGAAGATCATGCTCATCGCTCTCAGCCTGAAGGGCCCTGCGCGTATAGGCAGCCTCTTTCTCCAGCTTGGTGGCGACGTTCTCAGCACTCATCTTTCCTTTCACTGCGTCTTCAAGCTCCGCCCGGAGAGAATGGACCACCTCGACGTCCTCGTCCACCTTCTGCTAGAGGGCTGTGGCCCTACTCTCGGCCTTCCGCCGGAGGTCCCGCTCCATCTCCAGCTCCTTCAGGACTTCACCGGCCTTCTCATTGGCCGCGACATTCCTCTGCAGCAGCTCGTCTCGCTCTTTTTTGAGTCTAGCAATCTCCTCTCCATCCAGCTTCGACCTCGCCGACAGGTCCTCGAACATCCCGTGCGCCTCCTCCGCATCCTGACGTGCCCGGGCCTCCCGCTCCTGGACGATAGCAAGCTGGGCGGCCATGTTTGCCCGTAGCCGGGCCTCCTCGGAGAGGCGATCCCGCTCCGCCTTCTGCTCACGGAGGAATTGGGATTTTTTCCGGCTACGAGCAACAAGAATCTGAGGAGGAAGAGGACTGATATCAGAAATGCGAGAACACAAGAACACACGAAGAAAGAAGAAGGTCTAGAAAATACCTGAGTGGTAGGGATAATGATCTCACGAAGGGCTCCTCTGGCCTGGTCCAGGGCGTTTAGCATGGTCGAGATCCCGATGTCAAGACCCTCCCTCTCCATGCTCTCGGAATGATCATCGGGCGAGAAAAGAGCTGACGTCGGGTCCTGAACAGCCATCCACTGGAGTGGCGGCTCCCCCCACGCAGGGGAGCGGCTTCCTCCCGACAAAGGGGCCGGTGGCGGCTCCCTCCTGACCCTATGCGGCACCACCGCCGCACTCGAGGACCCTCCGGCTGGACCCTCCTCCGTCTGGACCGCTTCGGGCACCACGGGCAGATCCACATGGGTGCCTGGCGGCACGGATTGCACCACGCCCTCGGGTGCCACCACGACCGTGCCCGACTGATCCAGGCTCGGCGCAGTCACGATCACCTTCACCGGCGGTATGCGGTCCTCGGCCGGCTGTTCCACGCCCACCACGGAAGAGACCGCTCGCTCAATAACCTCCGCGGGCGTGGGAGCCACCATGGACGCCGTCGGTTCGGCCAACGCGGCCCCGACATCGGCACCACCCCTGCCCAAAACAGGGGTGGCTCCAGGTGACGCCGTCTGTCCCACTTGAAGGGCGAGACTCTTCTTGGGCGCCAGCCCCAGGGGGTGACCCGTCCACAAGAACCTACACAAATGTAATAACCGTTAAGTCAAAATAAAAATGGAAAAAGGATGAAAACAGAGGAGTCAAAAGCTTACGTTGACGTCCTCGGCCGGCGAAAGCGTTTTGGGGACGGATCCCCAGATCCCTGCCCTGACTCGTCCGGACGGGACCGTTTCGTGCCGACCCCCTGGTCCGGGGCAGGGGGGATCATCTCGTCGGGCGCGGCACCGAAGCCGTCCCCCTCCATTGTCTCGCGGGGCGCAGCATCGGAGCTGCTCCCCTCCATCACCTCGCAGGGCGTGGCATCAGAGCCGAGCGCGGCTCCGGTGCTACCCTCTTCCACGATCGCCTCAAGGTCGGCAGCAGCAAGCCCAACGTCCCCTGTCCACCGATCCTCGGCCAGCACGCCGTGCGAAACGGCGGACTCGCCGGCCTCCACTGACCTCATCGATTCACTTCCCTCTGCGTGAAAAGCGAAGGGCCCCTACACGGGTGGGTGGCCACTTGTCAGCGTCTCCTCATCCTCTAGGACGCCCCAATCCACGTCGACGGCTACCTCATCATCGTCGTCATCATCCTCATCATCATCGTCATCCTCACTGCTCACGTCCTCTCTCCGATCCCGTGCCTCCTGCTTCAGTCGTTTCGCCTTCTTCATCTCCTCCTTTGCTTTCTTGTCCTGCTCGGCCATGAGTCGATTCGCCGCCGCCGTAGCCCTGTCCTTCGGCAGTGGAGCCGGACTATCCTTGAAGACTAGCCCTCTCGGCTAGCCCCAACATCACAAAAGCAAGTATTAAAAAAGGGGAGATTCAGGAGAAAGAAAAGAGTGCGGGAGAAGAGGGCTTACGAATTCGAAGAACCCAGGCTCCGGCCGCATTGGAGGATGCCCGGGCACTGGATACACGATGTCGAGGACCATGCCGGCAGAATCCTTTGTCGGCTCCGTCGCCTCCTTGACACGCTGCGCCACTTCCGAATGAGGGAGCGCCTCGTCAACGAGCACCGTCCCCTCGAACGATATCCCGGGCATCATCCGATGCAGGGGAAGCACACGCGCCATCAGTGGCGCCACCCTCCTCACGTGGTAGGCACCAATAATCCCCGACCCCTTTACACCCCGACCCTTCAGGGCATGGAGGGCGGAGAGAAGGTCAGAGATGTGCTTCTTGTCTTTAGACTGGACGCCCCAGCCCCACGACGTCGGAGCATCCACAATAAGACGTCCGGTGTACTTCGGTAGGGTGGCACTCACATCATCCCTAACATAAAACCACTGTGAATGCCATCCCTTGTTGGATGTAGCCAGACGCATGTACGGGTAACCCTTCGACCGGGTATGGCGCAGATGAATGCTGGCACACCCCATCGGCGCGTTCACTTCTTTCCCCCCAATCTTCCTCTTCGATAGACTAACGCTAAAGAAATACCGCCACAGATCAAAATGGGGATCGATCCCCAGGAAACCCTCACACAGGGCAACAAACGCTGCCACATGCTGTATCCCATTGGGAGTTAGATGCTGTAGCTCTACCTCATAGTAATCTAATAGCCCCCGAAGGAATCTATGCGTGGGTACCCCGAATCCCCGCTCATGGAAGAGGGCAAAAGAGACGACATACCCTTCAGGCGGCACCGGCTCACCCTCGTCGCCAGGAAGCAACCACTCCTGGACGGCGGACAGTGGGCGGAGAAGGCCATGGCGGACGAGGCCCTCCAGACACCGGGAGGTGATGCTTGATCTACCCCACAACTCCATTGAAGCAGTAGGGGGGAAGGGCAGGCGCGAGCTTAACGGCGGCTGGAACACGAATGCAGGCCGGTCGACGGTGGCGATGCGGGCGCGAGAGGCTAGGAAGATTGGTGGTGGATGTTTCAGAACGCAAAGGAAGGGGAGCGAAATACGGGACCTTGGGGGCGAACCCCGCGGTTTTATAGGGGCGACGGACGCGAGAAAGGCAACCGTCCGCCTCGATCTTCGGGCCTGCCACATGCGCCACCGCGTCACGTCGCGGGACACGCGCCCGTAGTTCCTATCCTCTCACCCCAAAAATCTCGGCGGACGGTTCGCCTTCCCCAAGCGAATCCGGACTCTCTACCCACCCGGGAAACGCAAGCCACAAAGGCCTGTTCTTTTTCTCTCTGGCCCACCTAGGGCCCAGAAACTCGCCACCGGCCCAACCAAGAAGGAATCCACGAACGATCCGTCATCAAGGGCAGAAGCACCAGTTAGGATAGCCCCGAATCAGTTCCCAACGAATAGGACGCCATGACCCACTCGGAAGAACATCCAGTTGATAAAAAACTAAGTCCTTCAGCCTTACCCGCGAAGGGGCCGATACAACCCCCCAGGCAACTCTACTCGAGTCACCCGGAGGCTCAGGGGCTACACCCATCGGGTGCGCTCGCGCGCACCCTCCGGCAAATTACCTTCGACGAAATCAAAAACATCCTCCAGGCGGTTCTACACGAATCACCTAGAGTCTCGGGGGCTACTGTCGAGGACCTAATACCAGGGTACCCCAGGAGGTGGAACCGATAACCACCAAACGTGAAAAACTTCTGGACGCATAAAGGCGTCATGTCATCCCTTGTTCGAGTAACAGGAGTTTGGTTCCGCCTCGCCCGACACCTTTGGGACGGGCTCGGTCTCGCCCGAGGGCCGAGGGATAAACTCCGTCTCGCCCGATGCCTTGAGGGCGAGCTCAGTCTCGCCCGAGGGCTAAGGGATGAGTTCCGTCTCGCCCGATCCCGGAGGGGCAGGGTCAGCCTCACCCGACGCCTTTGTGGGATAACCCTGCCTCGCCCAAAGGCTCAAGGCTAAACTCCGTCTCGCCCGACGCCTATAGGGCGGGCTCGGTCTCGCCCGAAGGCTAAGGGATAGATTCCACCTCGCCCGATCCCAGAGGGATAGGGTTAGTCTCGCCCAAGAGATAGGGATTGATCTCCGCCTCACCCGACGGCCCAGAACGAGCCTCGCCCTGATCGATATCTATCCCTCATAATGATGGGTACAGGACGAGACAAGACGTTCGGGTCAACCATGGCTCCAACGACCATACCCTGCGCCCTGGCAGGAAAAGGACTGCCAGGGAGCAACAGGACTGATGCTTTAGACCCTTCCGGGCGCCGCTGAGCCCAAAAGGTATTACAGGTGCGTGCATCTCACTCGGTAGAGTTGTAGGCGCTGCCTTCAGCTCTGGGACACGGAACCCAACGAAGATACACGACAACCGCTACGCTCCAAGAACGGATTTGCTATCTCCACGAACGACGGATACTCCGTCACCGCGCTGTGGACCCGAGGGAGCGGGGCCCTCTTCCCGACCCCTCAGGTCCTCCCAGTCAGAGGGCCTTGGCCACGGCGCTACACCGGACCCCGACCCCGAATTCTCCCAACAAGAATCATGGGAACCAGAAGGCGTATGGAGCAAGGCTGGGGGGAGGCTCCTAAGTCAAAACCACTGTACTACAGCCCATACCCTGGGGGCAGCATGCTGTGACTAATCTGACATCCTACAGAGATATCGACAACATCGTAAGCACTTGTCTTCCTTCGCACTCATCAGAATGGGGGACCGGACCAGGTAGACATGAGCCCCAAGGCTAAGTAGAGTACACATCCTGGAGCCCTCACCCTTGTAAAGCCAGCCCCTTCATCTATAAAAGGGGATGCGCATCCTCCATCAAAGGGACGGAAAAAATAGGACTGAACAATAGAACGCACTCATACACACAAGCAGATACAAAGCTCTCGACCACCTTTCAATCCTTCGATCAGAGACTTGGGACCAGTCCCTCTCTCGGTAGTTTGTATCCCTTACTACAGACCGTTCACGGTGCTAATAACACAAGCAGCAACAAACTGGACGTAGGGACGTTCCGCCCGAACCAGTATAAATCTTGTGTCCTTTAGCGCACCATCCGAGCCTAACGCGTATTACTATAAATTTACTTGCCGGTGCTTGTACGAAACACCAACATTCACGTAGTATACATCTGATGTCTTATGATGTATTTTAAGATGTCCATGTAGTATGAATGGGATATTGTATGATTATCTTTGAGTATTTACACAGTACCAATCATGGGGCCAAGCTACGCGTAACCATCGGGGCCGCCCGACACAGTTTTTATGTTCACGTGGTATACATGTGATATTTACGTAGTGTACAATGATATTTTAGGATGTATTTTGTTGCGTTCACATAGTATATATATGATGTTCTATTATGCTTTTTGTGATGTTCATGTGATAAATGTGATATTCTACGATATGTGGTGACGTTCACGTAGTATACATCTGATGTCTTATGATGTATTTTAAGATGTTTATGTAGTATGAACGGGATATTGTATGATTATCTTTGAGTATTCACACATTACCGAGCATGGGGCCAAGCTACGTGTAACCAGGGTCGCCCGACACCAACGGTTTTGTCGTCGCCCTTGCACCTAGCGATTCTTGGGCACTATTGACCCTAGTAATTTTTTTTGACCCCGGTGGTAGGCTGGCAGCCTAGTAGAAAACAACCCATCCTGACATCTCCCTAGCACATAAGTGATCAGGCCAGCAATACTCGTATAGGCAGGCAGGCAGAACGTTGCCACGCCCTTAATCTTCGTTACTCTAGGCTGCGCGCATCCTAAATCCTTTCGGCTTCTCCCATCGACGCCAGCGACCAATTTTCCTGGCTTTGCTCCTGGAGTGAGCCGCTCCTCTCCTCTCCTGATCGTGTCTACATCTAGTATTAGGTTTTTAGGTTTTTTGGTTTTTCCAGTTATACGGTCTGAACTTGAAAGGCAAGTAGTACATTGACAAGACGGAGGATCGTTACCATAGAGGAAAACTATAGGAGGTAACTGGTGTTTTCAAAGCTTAGAGTGTCCGCAGTGTATGGATACGGGGTCGTCCTTTTGGGTGGGTCCCACGATGATTTGATGGTGTCTAATATTTGGCTTGCAATGTGTAGAACCGGGTCTACATGCATAGTGGGGCCATCAATCATTACCTTCTGCCCATTCCCCTCCTTTCCTCCGTCTAAACTTCCCATGCGCAAGAGAGAGAAGAGGATGGGAGCTGGTTCGATGCATAGCACCGACTTCTTCGTAGAACCGGGTACACAGTGTATCGAACCAGGTCCTATGCTTGCATTTAATGTATGGAACCAGCCTAGCACCGCACACTGCGGATGCTCTTATATTATCACACTATGCAATTGTTATTTTATCACTGTGTTGTTATGTATCATGTGTTGTTATGTATCATATATATATTATTGTCAGGGTTCAAAATTTTGGTAAACTTTCACAAATTTCGGTGATGGCGGAAAGAAAAATCCAAAATTTTGTAATACACTGATACATGTGTTATATAAGTCTAGACTCATATTTTCTATTGTTTAAGTTGCATATTCTTCTACTCAATAGATATATAGTCATAAATCATGCTATTATTTGTTTAAATCTAAATATTTTTAGAAAAAAAACATACTTCATGTGCTAGTCTCTAGAAACATTTTGGCCAAATTTCATTAAATTCGGTAATTTCGAGGGTGGTTGGATTTTTTTTAAAACTGAAATTGAAAACCTTAATTATTGTAACCTATGACTTAGCATCTAGTACTGTAAGTATTGACCCCAGCGACTGCAGCCTGTTCGCTTGCTCGTAAACGATCGTAAATTTTCAGCTAGGAACAGTAGTTTTCTCTCACACCAAACCAGCCAGCAGTAAATAATCCACGATCGTTTATGGCCTTCCGAACAGGCTGATTTTTCTGGATTCACCCTATATCCAAGACATATTCTATAGTATATTTTTATGTTCTTCAAATAATATCTATGTTGTGCTATTTTAAATTCCTCTCTTCTACGTGGTTTTTTATTTTTGTCATTTTTGCACCAAACTCTGTCATTTTTGCACCCACTTGCTCATTCGGTTGCAACTCTGCGTCTCTGCCCTGCTTTGCCCATTGCCAGCCACAAGCTCGTGGCTGTTGCTCTGCAGTCTGCAGCGACAATGGGATGGGTGGGTGCAGACGTGCAGTGGGGGAAAAAAAGGTTACAGCTAATTGTTAAGTACTGTACTTGTCTTCTCGTTATGACTTGTGATATGTTCCACCATTATCCGTTCTGTAAGTGCCTTTTACAGAATAAAATAATATGATAAAAGTTGGGTGCGCATTTACCTTTTCTCATTTGTTTATTGCATCATGTGGAGGAAACCTGCCTGCCACCAAAAGTAAGATATAAATTGCAGTAGACAACTAGACATGCTTGCAGTGAAAGAAGCAGTGGCGTGCGTGTCATCTCTGTGTTTCCAATCCTGTGTTTTCAACATCTATTTCTTTTATGGCCTTATTTAGTTGGCAAAATTTTTTAGAAAATGATACGGTAGCATTTTCGTTGTTATTTGGCAATTAGTATCCAATCATAGTCTAATTAGACTTAAAAGATTCGTCTCGTGAATTTTATTTAAACTGTGTAATTAGTTTTATTTTTTATTTATATTTAATGCTTTATACATATGTCTAAAGATTCGATGTGACAAAAAATCTTAAAAAATTTTACAAATTTTTAGAAACTAAACAGACTATATATTTGTACGTTTTTCTCCGTTCCTCTATTTTGTGTTCCTCCGTTCCGGACCGCCCTTAACACGACGTGCACCGGTGCACGCGATAGAAAGACGGCACCGGTTGGTGAGCACGCAGGAGTGTGGACCATTGGCTAGTTGAGAGTACTGCCGTCCATCACTGCTCCGTTACTGTTAGTAGTACCACTCCCCATGTGATTGACCAGTGCGCCTTCGTTAACTCACAATGTACGGGCCATACTTTTTAAAAACTTAAAGGACAATTTGTCGGTGGGGTAGAAACAAATTTACTGAACTCCAGTAAACCCTGCAGTCCGCACAAGCACACACAAATAAAAGATCTGAGAACAACAAAATAGAGGTGCAATTTACCCAATGTGAAGAAGCTACTGGACTGGGCTGCTACAGTCCCAAAAATAATTGGATGCAGCATCGAGAAGGCCTTCCACCAAAAATAACAAATGTGAAGGCATTTTTTTTAAACGGAATCAACAAGAGAGGTACCTATTATATTAAAAAGAAGAGAGCATAGAAAGGCACCGTATAGAAGTGAAGGCATATTTAAGACTAGAGACTAGAAAGAACCCGAGTGACAGAAGTGAGCAAGACCTGAATTGTGATAACTCTGGATAATAAGCTATCAATCAAAGGCGTAACTATGTAGGCAAACACTTGAATGAAGTAGCTGAATGAATAATCCATCTGAATATGCAGTGTCATTTGTACCAAAATGTGCCAAACGACTTGTGGCCCTTGCACGGATGGATTACAATATCAATTCATCTGACCAATATATATTTTGGACAATTGTCTGTTGGACATCCAAAGTAATGGCTCTTCGTTGATGGACACCTACTTTGGAGCATTTTGCCAGAAGACACTCTGGTTCGGTGAAAATAGATCACAGGACACCCCTGCCGCTTTCTTCTTCCTCTCTCCCTTTCTCTTTTTTTCTGTTTCCTATGGGACCCAACCAATGGGCACGACGGTCGAGTCCGCCGGCCAGATCACCGGCGCGAGCTCGCTGTTCGACGCGATCCCACCGCCGCGCCCAAGCTGCCTATGCAGTCCGTCCTTCTGCGTCCAGAACCCGATGCCCCGCTCCTTGGCGTTGTCCATGATGTTGACGATCTGGAATGCCGACACTGCCAACTCGCCGTTGATGGGCTCGAACTTGCCGCCGAGGTGAAAGGTCCTAATATGGCTAGAGGGGGGTGAATAGCCTATTTAAAAATCGATGTGTAGGGGATGAACCAATCACAAGATGGATATATAGCCAATCACTGGGAGAATGCCAAAGACAAGAGACAATCGATTTTCTCCCGAGGTTTACGTGCTTGCCAACACGCTACGTCCCCGTTGTGTCGACCAACACTTGGTGGTTCGGCGGCTAAGAGGTGTTTCACAAACCTCGTCCACACGATTGGGCACCGCAAGAACCGACCCACAAGTGAGGTAACTCAATGACACGAGCAATTTACTAGAGTTACCTTTCGGCGCTCCGCCGGGGAAGGTACAACTCCCCTCACAATCACCGGAGACGGCCACGAACAATCACCAACTCGTGCCGATCCTCCACCGCTGCTCCAACCGTCTAGGTGGTGGCAACCACCAAGAGAAACAAGCGAAATCCGCAGCGCAACACGAATACCAAGTGCCTCTAGATGCAATCACTCAAGCAATGCACTTGGATTCTCTCCTAATCTCACAATGATGATGGATCAATGATGAAGATGAGTGGGAGGGCTTTGGCTAAGCTCACAAGGATGCTATGTCAATGAAAATGTGCAAGAGATGTCCCTTGAGCCGGCCATGGGGCTATAAATAGAGCCCCCATCAAATAGAGCCGTTGTACCTCTTCACTGGGCAAAACACGCTCTGACCGGACGCTCCGGTCATACCGACCGGACGCTGGCCCTCAGCGTCCAATCGCCCGATGGACACCACGCGTCACCAGCTTCAAACGTTGTTCGTCATATTTCAACGGCTACGAAGCTGACCGAACGCTCCGGTCAAAACTGACCGGACGCTGAAGCCCCAACGTCCGGTCGTTTCCAGTAAGCTCCCCGAGGCATATTTTTCCGACCGGACGCGTCCGGTCCACCTTGACTGGACGCAGCCAGCGTCCGGTGCTCAACCCTTAGCCACTGTGCAGACCGGTCAGTTTGACCGGACGCAGAAACCAGTGTCCGGTGCATCTCAGGTCCAGCGTCCGGTGCAACATCAAAATTGGCGACCTCTCTGCCAGCTCGACCGGACATAGCCTTTCAGCGTCCGGTCGCTGAGTGACCCAGCGTCCGGTCAGTAGACCGACGCCAGCATCATTTCGACCAACTCCATTTCAACTCTAACTTCTTCACCCTTGCTCAAATGTGCCAACCACCAAGAATTTTACATCCGGCGCAATAGAAAATAGACATTTCATTTTTCCAAAAGCGCCGAATCTCAACCCTGCAAACACCTTGTGCACATGTGTTAGCATATTTTCACAAATATTCTCAAGGGTGTTAGCACTCCACTAGATCCTAAATGCATATGCAATGAGTTAGAGCATCTAGTGGCACTTTGATAACCGCATTCCGATACGAGTTACACTCCTCTTAATAGTACGACTATCTATCCTAAATGTGATCACACTCACTAAGTGTCTTGATCACTAAAACAAAATAGCTCCTACATTTTATACCTTTACCTTGAGCCTTTTGTTTTTCTCTTTCTTCTTTTCTAAGTTCAAGCATTTGATCATCACCATGCTATCACTATTGTCATGATCTTCGTCATTGCTTCATCACTTGGAGCAGTGCTACCTATCTCATAATCATCTTGATAAACTAGGTTAGCACTTAGGGTTTCATCAATTAACCAAAACCAAACTAGAGCTTTCACGAGGCCCTCGAAAGTTGGATCCGGAACACGAGCCCGATGACGCCCTACGGCGGGTGGATGGAGCCGAGGAGGCCCGTGAGCCCGTCGGTGATGACCCACGCGTAGCCCTCCGCCATCATCCCGGCCTCCACGGCGGCGGTGAAGACGAGCTCCGCGAGCGCCGGGCGCGCGTGCACCACGAAGGTGCGCGTCTGCTCGGACTCGAGGCGGTACATCGCGATGGCGACGGCGTCCCTGGTCGCCCCGGCGGGCAGCGCGTAGCGGTAGGGCACCTCCGCGCGCGCCGTCGTGAGCGCGTCCATGAGGAACGGCACAAAAAGGTGTCGTAGTCGTCGTCTTGGTAGATGGGCATGACGTGACGCCAGCCGAAGTAGGCGGCGAGCGCGGCGATGGCCTCCGCCGGCCCGACGTCGCTAAGCGCGGCGCGCACGAAGAACCGCGCCTCGGAGTGGGACACCGAGGGGCTAGTCACCGAGAAGGACACGACGGGGACCTCGGCGCGCGTGGCGACGTCCGCGACGAAGGCGGACTCGACGGAGGACTCCGGCCCCAGGATGGCGCGCACGCCCTGGGCTGTCATCAGCTGCAGCGCTACACGCACGCACGCGCAAGCGACGAGCGAGACAACGTCAGAGAATGGAGGCGACGCACTGTTGTTTGCTTGAAATGCGGGGACAAGAAACAGAAAAAGAGAAAGGGAGAGAGGAAGAAGAAAGCGGCAGGGGCAAGAATGTCATTTCACCGCTGTTCTCTCTCCTCAACCGGCTGCAACCGGTCTGCTGTGTCTTATGGCCTAATTTCACCAAACCAGAGTATCTTTTGGCAAAATGCTCCAAAGTGGGTATCCACCAATGAAGTACCATCACTTTGGATGTTCAACAGACAATTGTCCCATATATATTTCAGGGTATCGGTCTCCTATAGGAAAAGGCATTGTTTAATCAATATTTTATTTTCAAATTGTTCAAATTTATTTAGAATTTGGTCTGATCTATTGTATGTATATCCTGTTTATCGGTAACCTCCAATATAACTTTTAGTTTACAGCTATGGCTGAAGGGAACAAATCAAGCGTGAGCAAATAGCCTAAAAGATGGTGTAGCAAGAGGAGTACTGCGGTGACCAGTTGCGGGCAGAGCTGAGTGGCGGCGCTCGCGAGCCTAGGCCACGGTGACTAGTCGCGGGCGGGGGGCGGGAGGCGAGGCCCGACGGCGCACGCGGGATGGGTAAGGAGGAAGATGGGGAGAAGGTGGAAAAGGCTGACGCGTGGGGGCCATCCGTCAGGGATTTCAACCCACATCTTTAATCTCTAGAACAAACAGAAAATATGGGACAACCATATCCCTCAAACCAAATACAGAATGGGTCCAACCCAACCCAACCCACGGTCCCCGGACCAAACACACGCTAAAAAAGCATAGATGGAATCCCATAATTTTTAGTTTACAGCTTCGTATTTATAGCCTCTACTTGTAGCCTGTTTGTTGGTAGCCACACCTTCCCACTCCAGTGCGCCACACTATAGGCATACCTTTGGTTCATGCCATAACTACAGCTTGCCAAACAATTTGTAGCCCCTTGCTACATGCCATTGGCTCATTTTTGTCCCAAACTTGCCACAATGGCTCCGTTCGCTTTGCTGACAAAACAAGTCGAAACACTGTTCCGGCTGATTTGTTGCGAAAGAAAAACACTGTTCCGGCTAAAAAAACAAGGGCCACTCTTTTTGGCAGCCACACTTCATGGCTAATAAGTTAGGCATCAACCAACAATCTATGCTCTAGCGACTGTGGATGGGGTAGGAGTGTAGGACTATTTGCTAATTCAGTAATTATAATAGATTGGTCATGCACTCCATGCTATGCTCGCAACTTTGTGGATGGGGTAGGACTATTTGTTAAATCAGTAATTATAATAAAATGGGCATGTAGTCCTCCAAGACTGTAGCACATAGGCCAAGGACTAGACAATGAAGAATACAAATAAATGCAGCCTTAATTCTGAACACAGACCCCCCACCCCACTAGTATCACAGACCAAAAAGTCTGATTGGCCACACAGATACTGTTACAGTGTAGCGGAATAGAAGGACCAGCGAAAAGCATGTACTAAGAAAGGACAAAAGGAAATTTAAGAGAAGTTCGGAATGCATTAGTGCATACTAAAAATGTGTAACTGATCATGATTTTACCATAGATGCTCTTGGAAAGTTTGGAAGTAGAAGCCACCTGAGCGCCATTGCAGTAGACAACCACGTTGTATCACCATGCTAATAACCCTGTCTAGTAGGTGCATAAAGTCCAAAATAAGGGAAGCCCAAGAGCAGCAGCCTAAACATCCACGATCCATGTCATATGCATTGGCATTTCATCATCCGAGATATGATTGGTTCTCACTACACTCAGACTCTCTAAAAAGTTAGAACTTCCCTTCAGTAAAAATGGAACATTTGTTTACCAAACATTTAAAATAGAGTGCAGGACCATATAAGCATTCATCTGACCACCAAACGTTAGAAACATGAGTGCAGGATCATAAACACATTATGCCGAAATGACAGGAAGGACAAGATAGAACTTGAAGACGGCCGACACACCTGAATACTAGATAGTGCAGACGCAGATTGCCAAACTTTACAGACATCTGAATATATCTCAAGTTTTTTCAATTCTTCATAAAACTGCTATGTAAAAGCTAAATCAGTATGTCCATGTCAAATTCAATGTTTAGGTGTAATAATGTATGTTCATTTACCAAACTGGACCCAATGACCTCTAATTGTGAAAAAGATGCATCATAAAAGTTGGGTTACGGATCTTCTAAAATCTAGAGTTATTCATATCGTATAAATAATGGCATGAAGGTCAACACTCACAATGGGACTATACTTTGGTTATGGTAGTCTCTCACAAAGAATTACATAAAGCTCAAGCCCAAAACTAACACACAGGAAATATATTGAGACTGCAGCAACAATTGTACCACAAAAAATGGAACAAAAAAAGAAATTCATCTCTGAGGTCAAAATAGAACCAGAAGTTGTGTACTAGAAGAGCCCATCACCCATGGAATCCTAAATCGATAAATCCCCCAATCCTCGGAGAACATTTCTTTCATGTTATTCTATAGTTACTGCTAACCCAACTTGTTTGAGACTAAAATGCTTTGCTGCTGTGTTATTCTAGTCACTCTAGGTAGACCAGTTATTCACAGACACCATTACGCCTGTTAGTTAATTACTTAAGCGTACGGGCCCCTTCAATAGAAAATCATTTATGAAGTTGCAAGAAAGTTACTCAAAAGTGCTAAGGGCAGTGTTGCAAATAAGAGTTGTCTCCGCCCTTAAAATAAACAACATATCCTTCAGATTGAATAACACATGTCTTAACAAAGTTTGGAGTGTGGATATACATCTAGTCATCTACAAGGGTTCAATAATAAAATCATGCCCCTCCACTGCAAGGTCAATCCCACTAGCCCCACCACTAATTTACACAAAGTAGGATATACCTTCTTTTCCTCACCAGCATAAGCGATCTTTTCTGAAGCAGCATATGCATATCACTCTCTTTTAAGATATTGTAAGCATCCTCTTATTCCTGTGTTTTACAAGCTGGCAATATAAATAGAGAAAATAGATAGGTAAAGTACTTTTTTCAACAATCTGTTCTATAATGATTGCAGACCACACAATAGCAAATATTAATGAAAAAAGCTGGCATTAATGAAGATACCACAATAGACTAGTGGGTTCCAGTGTCGGTATTTAAAATGTAGTAAAGATGCTTAGTGGTTACTGAACACAGCTTGCTCCGAAGGTATACTTCCAAGTGTGCATTTCTATTGATATTAAAACAAGTCTAAAAGAGTATGCTGACTTACATTTCCACATCTGAAGCAGTACACATAGATGCATTGAGTCAAAAAGCAACGGTATATTGCTCATTAATAGTCAAGTGGTCAACATGTTGCTTACAACAGAACCACATAAATTTTGTCACTTGTAATATATCTTCAAACACTAAGCTGCATAAATAAAAAATCCATTTCCACAACTTCACATCAAGTATGATTCCTTGTACCTGGACATCATTAGGCAGCCTTAAGTTTCAAAAATAATTGACCAAATTCAAAATATGAAGGTTATGCACGAATATCACTGCTTCAAACATGCAAGTGCATAAGAATGCTCAAAGATACTGGACACCTTTACCAACATTATCCATATCATTTCACTATGCTGTGTGGCTCTATAGCTCTGCATGGTTTGAACTTTGAAGGATAAGGCAAAAGTGCAAAGCACTAAGGTGATATGGCTTTCACTTCACAAAAGGAGCACCATAGAATTTCCACAAAGATGGTTTCACCGCCAAGGTACACCCCAGGAAGTACTTCAGTGGCTCCATCCTACAAAGCTAGTTAAGAAAACCACAGCATTTCATCTCGTCTAGCTCCACCACTAAAACTCAATGACCTAAACATTGAACAAAAACAATTACACCTCCTTACCAGTACCAGGTATAGCATTTTAAGGATGTAAACCAATAGTATCAACAACAGACTGTCAACTATATATTATTTTTTTTAACAAAAAAGGCAGGAGCTCTGCCATTCAGTTAAGTAGAAACAGAGGTGTTCCAGGTGTTGCAGGCAAGCGTCAAGCACAAAGGTTGCCCCCAAGCTGCCCACCAAACAGGACAAGAAACTGCCTAAGAGGAAGAAAAATACACACAGCCCCAAAAAAACAGCACTAGGCACAAGGAAATTGACCAACGAGCAAGATAGCATTACTGATTGAAATAATGCAGAACTTCTGGCAGTGCGTCATCTCAAATTTCCAGTAGGCTCAAAAAACATAAATTACTAAGTAGCAAAGCTCACTTACACATCTGCATCTGCACAAAGTCAATACTAAATTATACTGGTTATAGTAGCCACACCAAACCAAACTGGAAGGTAATTTTAAGACAATCAGACACACATGAGCACACACTCACACAAAGGAGGTGGGCCACACAATATACACACACCATTCATCTCGAAGGCATTTGTGTAAAAAGATTAGAAGGGAAAAAACAGAATCATCCAATTATCCCAGACACATCCAGTAACAGCAGGATGCAATTTCTGTTGTTTTGGCATAAATTCATAACAGATGACATCGGCAGGCAAGTCTGTTGTTTTGCCATGAAGGTAAAACAATCAACATATTGCAGTTTTCTTTTTAGTATAATGATACGCAGTCCTCCTGCATGTTCGAGAAAAAATCAACATATTGCAGTGAAATTTTCAAGCTACTCGTGTCAAGCTGTTGCTCTGAACCATGGTCACCTTTATGAGCGTCAACTACAAGAAAAAGAATCATATGTGGTTCCAAATATTACATTTATTTTCTTACAAGACTCCAAGGGAACTGCAGTGTCCATAACAAGATGCTAGATAACAATACAGACAATGCAAGATACACAAGACAAAACCAGGATGCAAGGACCACAAATGATAGTTCCCTTAGAGATGTGCAGTATCATGGATACAATATGGAAGAAAGCTTTAGCGTACAGAAATCCATATGATTGTATCGATTTAAAACACACGCCCCGTGCTGCCACTGCTATCTAAGCAACCATATTTTTACCCATACAACAAACAGAGAAGGCAGATGTAGAGTCCATATATACTAAGTTAATATAATCCTATCCGCCCAAAAAGACAGTCTTACAAGATTCCCCTGATGCATCTTTTTACAGGAATGACTCAAGACAGATGACAAGTTATATGAAACT